>NW_028230453.1:9538661-9716508 GCF_043228905.1 Azolla caroliniana
AACACAAATAGCAAAAAGTGGACTTTCAATAGAAATCCGATGCATTGCATCGGATTTCTTTTGAAAATTCATTATTTTCAATTTCTATATAGTTATTTATGAGAAAATAGACAAACAAAATACCAAAAAAATTCTAAAAACTATGAAAATTTGGAAAAAAATAAGAAAAAGTGGATTTTCTACGGAAATCCGATGCAGTGCATCAGATTTCCATTGAAATCTATTTTTTATAGAAAAAATTCAAAAAAATTCAAAAAAATTCAAGAAAAAAAGCAAATTTGGAAGAAAATACGTTGTCGTAGTGTATTCCACACACTACGTGAAAACCATAAAATAATATATCCGAATTTAGATACATATAAATAATAAATAATATATCAAAAGAATTTATCACGTGCATAGGGCAAGATTCAAACCATGCACCTCCACGTAGATAAACCCCAACTTTACCATTGTAATAACTATCTTTAGTGGTTATAAATATAGATTTAATACGTATAAGACCTTTATTTACACATACCTTTATTAAAAGGTAAAAATCATGTATTCTTTAGAGTGTGAATATTTTATTTACACGTGACATTAAAAGTGACTCATGCACGTCTAGCGTGCACGAGCCCTATATTTAGGAAATGACAAAACATCACATGCACATTTAGTGTGCATGGGCACTTTAGGTGAAAAAGCATGAAGCCATGCTTAGCCTCTTCCTTCTTTATATAAGGAGGAGAAAAATATGTATATGGTTGTTGATTAATATAGAAGAATTGATCAATCTAATAGATTCGGGGGATTCACGAATTTTGCCATCTAATTGCTCTAATAATCTAAATATTGTTTTAATTACACTAAACTCGTGGGATTCACGAGGTTACTATCTTACTTCTCTTCCTATTATTCATAACTAGCCTTAAGTTGTATTCCTCTTCCTCCTAGTCCAAAACCTCGGCGGTTCCCACCCGACTCACGCAACGATCCGGAGCCGAAGGGCACGACACAGTTGGTGAACCCGACGTGAAAACGGGTGGCAAGGAGATGGAAAATCAACCGGAGGCTACCAACATGATGATGATGTTCGAGCGCATGCTACAAGAACAACGCGCGATGTCGGAGATAGCGGCATCAGTGGAGCGGCTCGTGCAACGAAACGGGCAATTCAACGGGAAAGACGTGTCGCGGTATCTTCGGGATTACAAGGCGGAGATGCTACGGTGCGGAATATCGGAAGGACTGCAAGTGACGTCCTTCAACCGGGTGGCGACCGACGGGCTTCAAGCAAGCATCCATGGGCTACGACAGCAAAATCCGACATGGGAGGCGTTTGAAGTAGAGCTAAAGAGGGCGTTCGCCATCGAGGATTCCTCCAAGGCGACGCAAAGGGGATTCGAAGATTGGGTGGAGACGCCGGACAAGGGATTGAAGGCCGTTGATGTGTTTTCGGCATTCGAAAGCCAGTTCGGGAGGTTGTCCGCGAGAGATCAAGCTATCCTTGTACCGGACAAGGTGATCATGTTCTTGCGAGCCGTGGACGTCCGGGACCGGAAAGATCTCGGAGTGCTCTTGGAGGACACAACCACGGAGAGCGGCCTCACCGAAACATGGGAAAGCGTGCGGGATATCGTCGCGCGATACACGAAGAGGGGGCAATGGATTGCCGACGAGGAAAAGAGGGTTTCGGAACCGATTCCGAAACCGAGAACCGGATTGGAAGACCATCAACTGAGGGCTCGAGAGACTACAACCGAGAAGGGGATTGATGCATCTACGGTGGAGCAACTATTGAAGGAGATGGAGAATTTGAAGATCGCGATGGTGAAGAAGTCGGATGACCGCCCCACAAGCTCCAAGTATATGGACCGACGGTGCATATGGTGCGATAGCGCCGAACACGATCGGAGGGATTGTGACGAGCATAAGGAGGCGCTACGGCGGGATCTCATCTACTACGAGGGAAACCGGATTCATTCGATGGACTCTCGGAAGCCACTCCGACCGAACTTCCGGAAAGGCGGCATGAAGAAGGTGCTCGAGGAGGAATTGGCGGCGAGAAGCAACTATGCGACAACCGCGGGAATATGTGTCGGGGAGTCATCGAGAGCAAAGACGTCTTTTTGGCCGGAAGTTCTAGAAAACACCGAGAAAACCGACTCCAACGAGATCCGAAGCACCGCGGAAGGCGTCCGGGAAGCTACGGGATGGGAGTGCCCTGTCGACAAGAATAGCGTATACGCCCTGTGTCAATTGCATAAGGTGTATGTGGATGAGAAACGACGATGAACGGAGGATGCGGCCGGTCCATCGAAGATACCGGAAAGCTGGAACTCCGGAGGTAAGGGAAAAGAAAAGGCGACTCCGGCATTCAAGCTCGCCTCGGACATAGAACAACAAACCGACTTGAAAAGAGTGTTCGAGGAAAGAATCTTGGATAGCCGGGTAGATTTCTCGCTTCGGGAGCTACTCGGAATAGCAAAGAAGGAGTTCCACGATCTTCTCGTGGATCTCGTGAAGCGAAAAAGACAAAGTACGGAGGAAAATGCTCCAAGGGTGAATGCGAACACTGTTTTAATGAACAACACCGAAGCGGAGGACGAAATTCCGAACTCCCACTATACAAGGCCACATTGGGCACGCGCGACTACGGAGACTCCGGTCCGAATCGGCAACATCAAAGAACCCGTGCTAGCATTGATTGATCACGGATCGGAGATCAACTTGATGTCCAAGGAGTTCTACCGGAAGGGGAAGTGGCCTATTAACACCAACCATGGATGGAAGATTCGGGCGGCCACCAAAGCAACGGAAGATCTATTTGCGGCTTGTCCGGATGTGACGGTGAAGATCGGGGATGTCGAGATTGACCAAAATTTCTTCGTGCAAGATGAGGTTTCACATTCCGTCATCCTTGGCCAACCCTTTATCACGGCATCACGGATGGAGACGAAGGTGCTCGATAGCGGTGCGGCTTTTGCGCGAATTCGGAGCCAAAACGGTGGGAAATCCGTCCAATTCCTAACGGTGCCGGCAAATCACGAAAGGAACAAGAGGGAACTCTTGTCCCAAGTGAGAATGGATTTTTAAAGCGGACTGTTGCAGAGTGGGGAAGTGATAGTCCGAGAAGCCCTGATACCCCACACAGGAAGAAAACTCTCGGAGCAAAACATGTACGAATAGGTCCGGATGGGGCATCTACGTACACGACCGTAACCGGAGGATTGAAGAAAGGATACCGACAAGTGGAGGATAAGTTGCGGTCGGCATCAATAATAAAAGAAGATGAAGAAATCGTGGGGATAGTCGAAGAAGTGTTCTATGGGAGTGTCGAATACATGTGTATAATGGACGTATTCACACCATCCCGTTTCGGCCATTTATGTAATTAGCATAAAGGGTAGTTGCCCTAAGTCGGTCACTATATATAGTGACCTTGTAACCTCTTTGTGAGGTTGGCTGTTGTATTATTACTTTATGCAATAAGAAAGTCTTTTGTGTCTCTCTCTCTCTCTCTCTCTCTCTGTGCAACGACCTACATTCTGTCATACACAGGGAATAAACAGGAATCGAGTGCTTCAAGATCTTCCGCACTGACGACATTGCTTCCAACATCTGGTATCAGAGCATGCACAGTAGTCGGTCCTTCAATCCGCTGTCGGCCGTCGTCTCTGCACTCGGTTTCCTGCGTCATTCGAAGAAAGAGAGAAGAAGAACAAAAACGAGGTTTGCACCTCATCGCGTTAGATCCTCTTGCTTGGAGTAAGCCCTCAGGTTGTACTCTGTTCCTTGTGATCGTAACCGCTCGAGGTGAAATCCCCTTGCGCATCATTGACACGATCGTGCTCCATTCGGTTAAACGGCATCCGAAGAGGTCACCAAACGCTGCTCGTTGTAACCACTCGGTGCAGATCGGTCTCAAGACAACAACCCCAAATTCGTGCTTCATCAGGCTGATCGACATTCGAGAGGATCAGTTAGATCCATCTCCCTCGTCGCTGCAGTCACCCGAAGCAGAATCGGTCCAGATAATCGGTTTCAATTATCGGTATTCGGCATATATATCCGAAGCGAACCGGGCTCACTCCGACTCGGCCACATTCGGGAAGACCAGTCGGTTCTGTCCCTCAAGTTACCGGAGTCAATTCGAGCAAGTTCCGAAGCCGAACCGACTCGGGTTCAAATCCGACTAGAACGATATCGGGTGAGCCAACCGGCTGCACTCCAACAAGGTTCGTAGTCAACTCCGAACCGAGCTTCGTCAACCGAAACCGAATTTGATGGCATCAACATCCGGCTCGTCAGAAATGAGTCTACGAAAGTTCGATGGATCGAACTTCAACTTCTGGAAGGAACAAATGCAGGACTATCTCATAGTCAAGGGGCAAATCGATCCCATCGAAAATGAAGAACCTCCAGAAGGATACAAACCAATTGAGTGGCAGAAGCTGGACAGAATTGTCCGCGCCACGATTCGGATGCACCTATCGGAATCGGTATACTTTACGGTGCAATCGTGTACGACAGCATTCGAACTGTGGAAAACACTGTCGGACACTTACGAAAAGAAGGTCGCCGCAACGAAGATGTTTCTGATCCGGCGCCTCTACAACTTGCGGATGAAAGAATCCGATTCGGTTCAAGCACACCTCAATGAGTACGAAAGCATCAGCTCCCAAATCTCATCTCAGGGGACGGCAATCGAGGATGAACTCAGAGCAATGATACTCATGAGCAGCCTTCCCTCATCATGGGAAACTTTCGTCACAACCGTGTGCAACGCGTCAACCACGGCTGTTAAATACTCCGAAGTCACGAGCGCAATCCTGACTGAAGCAGCTCGGAGAAAGTCTTTCGCCAAAGACTCAACAGATGACGCTTACGTAGTACAAGGTTCGACAGACCGATCGAACATACGAGGAAGAGATTCCTCACGACCGCCGAACAATCAGCGAAGACGGAGCCAGTCACGGGATAACCGAATCTGCAACTATTGCAAGAAACCCGGACACATCAAAGCCGACTGCCGCGCACTCAAGAACAAGAACAACAAGAAGAGTGGCCGGCATGAGGAGGTCAATTACGTCAGCTTCTCAGCTGATGTACTACCGGACGACCCGAATATACTATCAATCGAAAATCCAGTCGGATCAGAAGTTCTACTCACGACTGAAGAATCGAGCACATGGCTCTTAGATTCGGGCGCGTCATTTCACGTGACTCCTCATCGATCCCAATTTCGGCAATACACGATCCGTCACTCCGACTCAGTTCGGGTCGGTAACTCGCAACACTGTGACATCATCGGAATCGGCACAGTAGAGCTCAACCTTGCAGGTGGCTCTACACTTGTACTCCACAATGTCCGACATGTACCCGAGCTCTCAAGGCCATTGATCTCAGTCGGACAACTAGATGAAGACGGCATTCGTGCCGGTTTTTCTTCGGGAGGGTGGACACTCCACAGGGGGAACCTCCTGCTTGCTAGAGGACCCAAGATACACTCCCTGTATCCGTTACATGTTACGCTCAGAGAGGGTAACCTGTTTTTGGTGGATATTCCTGTGTCATCACTATGGCACCGACGATTGGGACATCTCAGCAAGGCCGGCATCACGCACCTATCTAGAGCCGGATACATCCCCAAACTCTCCTTCTCGGACCATCAATTCTGCGAGCATTGCCAGTATGGCAAACAAGTAGCCGCATCACACCCGACATCAGCACCAAGAGAAACGAGACCTCTCGATTTAGTCCATTCGGACGTCTGTGGCCCAATGCCGCATCAGTCTCTAGGCGGTGCCTCTTACTTCGTCAGTTTTATTGACGATTCGACTCGAAAGGTGTGGGCTTATCCAATTCGCACCAAAGATCGGGTCTTCTCGATCTTCTCCGATTGGCTCGCTATGGTAGAAAATCAAACCGACCGAAAACTGAAATGCTTTCGGACAGACAATGGGGGAGAGTTCAAATCCGAAGAATTCGTCAAATTCTGCCGACAACGCGGCATCCGACGTGAATTTACGGCACCACACAGTCCGGAGCAAAACGGGATTGCCGAACGCATGAATCGGACAATCCAAGAACGGATAGTTTCCATGCTCCAACACTCCGGACTGTCGGATGGCTTCTGGGCAGAGGCTCTACTCACGGCAGTACACATAATCAATATGTCGCCAAGTAGACCTCTAGGACTTCAAATTCCTCAGGAACTATGGATCGGCAGTAAGCCGAATTACGACAAGCTGAGGATCTTCGGATGCGAGGCGTACGCCCTTATTCCGAAAGATGATCGCCGAAAACTTGCACCTCGG
The DNA here is from genome assembly GCF_043228905.1 of Azolla caroliniana. NCBI lineage: Eukaryota > Viridiplantae > Streptophyta > Polypodiopsida > Salviniales > Salviniaceae > Azolla > Azolla caroliniana. Next base: position 9,544,964 of record NW_028230453.1, read on the forward strand.
TCCAGGAAATGCATTTTCCTTGGATATGGATCCGACGGCGAAATGGGATACCGACTCTGGGACCCCGAACGCAGACAAATCGTTCGAAGTTCGGACGTTGTGTTCAACGAGTCGGCTATGCATCCATCAGTCGAAAAACCGATCGAAGTCCGAAGGGTAACATTTTCCGATGTGCCGACCCTTCAAGAAGGCCCCGCTCTTAACACACGGTCAGCTTCACGGGTAGCTGAACCTTACACTACCGACTCGGACAACCCCGACTCGGCACAGCAGAACAATCCGCTTTCGGACCATCCGACCCCGATACCCGATGCGACCAGTCCAATCATACCTCGACGATCCGAGAGACTGTCGCAACCTCCGGAGAGGTATTCTCCTGGAATTTTCTTCACCGACGCCGGCGAACCGACGTCCTACGAAGAAGCATCGACATCTGTCGATTCCGCCACCTGGCATCTGGCGATGGAGTCGGAAATGCACTCCATTCGGGCAAACAAGACTTGGGATCTGGTCGAATTACCTAGGAACCGACGTGCTCTTCCTTGCAAGTGGGTTTATCGACTAAAAGAGACGTCCGATTCGACCACCCCAAAGTACAAGGCCAGATTAGTTGCGAAGGGCTTCCGACAAGAATATGGCGTCGACTTCGACGAGATTTTTTCACCAGTGGTGAAAATGACAACCCTTCGTTTTCTGCTCGGCGTCGTGGCAGCCGACAACTTGGAGTTGATTCAGCTAGATGTCAAAACAGCCTTCCTCCATGGTGATCTTGAAGAGGAAATTTATATGGAGCAGCCAAAAGGCTTCGTGGCGACTGGCCAAGAACATCTAGTCTGCCGACTCAGGAAGAGTCTATACGGCCTCAAACAGGCACCGCGACAATGGTACAAGAAGTTCGACGACTTCATCCAATCGATCGGCTTCTCCAAAAGCGATGAGGACCATTGTCTCTTCACCAACACAGCTCAAGATGGATCACCCATCTTCCTCATCATTTACGTGGACGACATGCTAATTTCTGGACGCCACGCGGGCGAACTTGCCGATCTCATTCGGCAACTGCGGTTGAAGTTTGCCATGAAGGACCTCGGTCCGGCACGCCACATCCTTGGCATGAAGATTAGTCGGCATCGCGATAAACGACATCTTTTTCTGTCTCAGACCGACTATATCCGACGTGTCTTAGAACGCTTCAACATGCAATCAGCCAAATCTGCTTCAACCCCGCTCCCTATGAATCTTCGGCTCTCTCAGCGAGACTGCCCGACATCCGGTCCGGAGGGGGAAGATATGAAGTCGGTACCGTATGCACCGGCAGTCGGCTCTCTTATGTACCTGATGGTCGCGACACGGCCTGATATTTCTCACGCCGTAGGAGTCGTTAGCAGATTTATGCATAACCCTGGCCGATCGCATTGGAACGCAGTCAAGCATGTGTTCAGATATCTGACTGGCACAAAAGACCATGGCATTCTTTTCGGTCCGAACCGAACCTCAGGCGTAGTCGGTTACACCGACTCGGACTTCGCCGGCTGTATAGACAGTCGGAAATCTACAACCGGATACTGCTTCAAATTCGGCAATGGAGCAATCTCGTGGAAGTCGAAACTTCAGGAGTGCACAGCGACCTCAACGACCGAAGCAGAATATGTAGCTGCGTCCGACGCAGCAAAAGAAGCTTTATGGCTCGGTCGGCTGGCGCACACGTTTCGACAAGTCGACCATGACTCGGCTCCAGTTGTCTACAGCGACAGTCAAGGTGCTGTTGCCTTGTCGAAAAATCCGGTTCACCACAACGCCTCCAAACATATCGACGTTCGATATCACTTCGTTCGGGACTGCGTCATTTCAGGGAAAATCGGTCTAGAGAAAATATCCACAACCGATAATGTCGCAGATGGAATGACCAAATGTCTCTCGGCAGACCGTTTTCGGTCTCTTCGGCATCAGATGGGCGTAACGACAAACCAGTCCGGTTAGAGCCGGACACAGAGCAGGATGGTTCCCGAAAACCGACATCAGCTCCTTAATGATCGGCTTCAACTGTTCCGACCCGACCAGTTCGGTCTTCTGTCTTCGGATCCTGCCGACTCGAACAAAGCTGATATGTCCGAGAACCTAAGTCTATACCTGTAATCTTAGATAACCCATGTATACGCCCATTACGGGGGAGTGTCGAATACATGTGTATAATGGACGTATTCACACCATCCCGTTTCGGCCATTTATGTAATTAGCATAAAGGGTAGTTGCCCTAAGTCGGTCACTATATATAGTGACCTTGTAACCTCTTTGTGAGGTTGGCTGTTGTATTATTACTTTATGCAATAAGAAAGTCTTTTGTGTCTCTCTCTCTCTCTCTCTCTCTCTGTGCAACGACCTACATTCTGTCATACACAGGGAATAAACAGGAATCGAGTGCTTCAAGATCTTCCGCACTGACGACATTGCTTCCAACAGGGAGCACGCTACAACGACTTGAAGAACTTGCGGAAGATAAAAGCCAAGGGAACCGGGTAGTCCCGGTGGAATCGGTCGAGATGTACGAGATCATTGCGAAAATGGAGCCGGATACGCTCCGTAAAGAAGAAGCAATGGTAAGTACGAAATACAAGACCGTGGAGAAGAAGGTGAAACCGGCCGCGGGACCACTACCCGCCGATAGCGAACAAAAGAGGAAAGAAGTCTCAGGAGATCCGACACTTCGGAAGTCCGTGGATATCGGACATGCCTTCATGGATGAGACCCGGAAGAAACTTCGGATCGGTGGAGGTGGGTTCCTATTACAGAAAGAAGAAGAACGGTTTCGCGAGATGTTGGAGCAACACGGCAAAGCGTTTGCATTTACATCAAGGGAGATAGGGTGCGTCGATCCGAGAATAGTGGAGCTGATGGTGATCTTTACGATTGACCATGTACCGTGGAATCTGAAGCCGATTCCGGTGCCACGAGCGCATATTCCGAAAGTCATTGACTTGCTCAAGGAGAAGGTGGCGATGGGGATTCTAGAGCCATCAACTGCTCCGTACTCAAATCGATGGTTACGGTTCCGAAGAAGAATGGGTCACTCCGATTTATCCAAGACTTGCAACCGGTGAATAAGGTCACGATCCGGAACTCGGGAGTCGGTCCGATAGTGGACGAATTTGCGGAAGCTTTTGCCGGTCGTGCGATATACTCCATCGGAGACCTATACTCGGGGTATGACCAATTCCAACTAGCCGTGGAGAGCCGAGACATCACAACCATGCGAACACCGATAGGATTAGTCCGAATGTGCACACTACACAAGGAGCGACAAACTCGGTTGCTCATATGATGAACGCGATGAACAAGGTGCTTCGAGACTGCATTCCGGAGATAACGATGCCGTTCCTCGATGACATTCCGATGAAAGGATGCGCGGTCGAAGAAAAAGATGAGACTATGGATGATCGGGGATGCCGAAAGTTCGTGGTCGACCATATTCATGCTTGCGAGAAAGTGTTGCGAAAGCTAGAAGATGTGCACCTAACACTTTCCGGGGAGAAATCGGCATTCGGGCAAGAAGAAATATTGGTGGTCGGACATCTATGTGGGCCCTACGGCCGAAGACCGTCACCAACAAAGATCGATGCGATTCAAGCTATGGAGGAAGTATGTGAGTCAACATCCGAAGTCCGAAGGTTTCTCGGTGCATGTGCATTCTATCACATATGGATTCCGCACTATGCACATATAGCGGATCCGCTCTACCACTTGTTGCGGAAAGGTAAGAAATTCGAATGGAAACCGGAACACACCAAAGCCATGAAGAAATTGAAGAAGACACTTCGTGTTGGGATTACGGTCCCTCCGGATGGGATGTCCGGAGACGAATGACGAGTACCCGGATGCGGAACCGGATGATGAAGAGTACCCGGCATGAAGCCGGATGACGAGTACCCGGATGCGGATCCGGATGATGAAGAGTACCCGGCATGAAGCCGGATGACGAGTACCCGGATGCGGATCCGGATGATGAAGAGTACCCGGCATGAAGCCGGATGACGAGTACCCGGCTGCGGATCCGGATGATGAAGACCCTGGCTACGGAGCCGGATGATGAAGACCCCGGCTACGGAGCCGGATGATGAATTTACCCGGAGAGAGATCCGGATGCGGGGACATATTTGTGAATATGTTTGCCAAGAGCCCTTGAGGCTATATTTGTAAATAGCCAGAAAGTCATATGTGTATAAATATGACTTAGGGCAAACAGTTTAAATGTTGTTGCTCATTTTTCATGCGTAGTGAGAGCAGCCGAGAGAGAGAGAGAGAGAGAGAGAGATGAAGAGGTCGTTGCCTCTGTGTATTACCGCCGCCTGTGGCGAAGACAGTGAGCTAAAGGTTGTTGCCTTGTAGTTTCACCATTGTACACCTCTGTTCATAGTGATAGTTGGAGTTTGAGGACTCCCGTGGTTTTTCCCATTTAGGGTTTTCCACGTAAAACATCCTGTGTACCTTTCTCTCTGTTGTCTTCGTGCATTTTGTATTTCCTGTTTTCTGAGAGTTGATCCTATTCCTCGGTGGTGGCCGAGCGCTGTTTGCATCAACAAGTGGTATCAGAGCGACGGTAACACAGAAAATGGAAGGCGGCGGTAGTGGGCCTCCGGGCATGATGGTGTTGAACTCACAGAACTACGCCGACTGGAAGATAAAGATGGAAGACCTCCTCATCGTCCGAGACCTGTACGAACCGATCGACAATGCCGAGATACCCAAGGGGGTAATAGAGTCGGAGTGGAAGCTCCTGAACCGGAAAGCCGTAGCGACGATCCGGCAATATGTAGATGTAAGTGTTCTGCAACATGTGGCGAACGACACCAACGCATATGAGATGTGGAAGAAGCTGTTGGGCCTCTACGAGAGGAAGAATGCGTTGAACCGGACCTCCCTGATGAGGAAGATAGTGAACCTCAAGTACCGGGACGGCGAGAATATGGTGGAACACGTGAGCACGTTCATGGGATTCGTGAACCAGCTTGCGGCGATCAAATTCCCGTTGGAGGATGCAATGCAAGCCATCATTCTGATGTGTACATTGCCGGAAAGCTGGGAGAACTTGGTGGTGACTCTCAGCACCTCCTGCACCGAAGATAACTTGTCTCTACAAACGGTAAAGACAAGCATTTTGAACGAAGAAGCGCGTCGGAGAGATAAAGAACCGGCCTCCGACTCGAAGGCGCTGCTCACCGAATCGGAACGGGGAAGACAATGGAACCGGAGTCCGCAAAGACGGGAGAAGTCGGGGACCCGGTCGCAGTCAAGAGGAAGACCCACATGCTTCCACTGTGGGAAGCCGGGGCACTTCCGGAAGAATTGTCGGCATTACCGAAAGGACAACGGAGCCGACGACACCGATTCGAAGAAGTCACCGGAGAGAAACGGTGCATACCGGGGAGCTACGGACCGGAGAGGTTCGGATCGGCGAGGGCAGGACCGGAAAGGAACGACGGCACTCGCGGCAAGTGAAGAAGAGATAATGCTCATTACCGAAGAGACGGAGCTGAACCTTGCCGGTGAGGAGATGACCTGGGTGGTCGATTCCGGAGCATCGTTCCATCTGACCCCGGAGAAGAAATACTTCTCATCCTACACAGCCGGTGAGCACGGCTGTGTCCGGATGGGAAATGAAGGTACGTGCCGGATAGCCGGCATAGGAGACGTGTGGCTGATGACATCAACCGGATGCAAGATGCTGCTGAAGGATGTGCGACACGTTCCGGAGGTTCGATTGAACCTGATTTCGGCCGGGAGGCTAGACGATGAAGGCTACACGGGTAGCATCCGGAACGGTGTCATGAAGTTCAGCAAAGGGAGCCTGATAGTGGCTCGGGCCCGGAAGGTCAACACACTGTACCTGATGAATTCCCGGCTATGTCCGGAGGAGCTGAACGTGGCAGCCGACGCTGCCGGTGAGCTGTGGCACAAGAGACTGTGCCACATGAGTGAGAAGGGGATGAAGAGGCTTGCAGAAGACAACCTTATTCCAGTGAAGCATGTGCACCTGGAGAAGTGCACCGACTGTCTGGCCGGTAAGCAAAACCGGACCTCCTTCCACTCAAGGCCACCGACGAGACGTTGCGGACCATTGGAGCTGGTGCACACAGACGTGTGTCAAGTAGAAACGAAGTCACATGGCGGAGCCCAGTACTTCGTGACATTCATTGATGACCACAGCCGGAAGCTGTGGACGGCACCGTTGAAGACAAAGGACCAAGTACTGTCCGTCTTCAAAGAACTCCACGCGAGGGTGGAAAGGGAATCCGGCAAGAAGCTGAAAGCAATACGAGCGGATAACGGAGGAGAATACCGGGGGCAGTTCCAGGAGTACTGTCGCTCGAAGGGAATCCGGCTCGAGTTTACTGTGCCGAAGACGCCGGAACTGAACGGGCTGGCCGAGAGGATGAACCAGACCATAATGGAGAGGGTCCGGAGTATGCTGGCGCATGCGAAATTACCCAAGGGATTTTGGGCTGAGGCAATGTCGACGGCGACGTATGTGATAAATAGATCACCCTCAGTACCTTTGGACGGAGACACGCCGCAGAAAGTGTGGACCGGTAAGGAAGTGTCCTACCGGCATCTGAAGGTGTTCGGGTGTCTCGCATACGTGCATGTGGCAAAGGACCGGAGAGGAAAGTTAGATCCAAAGACCCGGCCATGCATATTCCTCGGTTACGGCGACGACGAGTTCGGCTACCGAGTATGGGACCCGGTCGACAAGAAGATATTCAGGAGTCGAGATATCATCTTCATGGAGGACAAGACGCTCGCCGACTGGGAGTCGGAGAAGAAGATGAAGAGCTCCAAGTCGACCGGTGAGGATAAACTCTACGAGGAGCAGTCCCGACCGGCAAGGGACCGGTTAACACTCGAAGATCCGGCCGAAGACGGTGAAGAAACAGAACCGGCCGAGGAAGATGAAAATGATACCGGAACCGGCCCCGATCCCGAAATGGATTCGGACGAAGAAGAATCGGAAGAACCGGTTATCGAAGCTCTGGATCGGAGATATCCTCTAAGAGAGAGAAGGCCCCCCCGGAGATTTCCGGAACCAGAGCACGTGTTGCTAATCGACGAGGGGGAGCCGGAGAGCTTTGAAGAAGCAAAGCACGACACCCAGAGCCGCAGGTGGTTGAGTGCCATGCAGGATGAGATGGATTCCCTGCATGAGAACCACACATATGAACTTATGGAGTTGCCGAAAGGAAAGCGGGCACTTCGAAACAAGTGGGTGTTCAAGCTGAAACCGGGAGATGCCGGAAACCCCCCGAGATACAAAGCCAGGATCGTGGTGAAGGGGTTTCAGCAGAAGAAGGGCGTCGACTTCGACGAGATATTTGCCCCGGTAGTGAAGATGACCTCCATCCGGACGGTGCTGAGCATAGCGGCAAGCATGGACCTCGAGGTAGAACAGATGGACGTGAAGACGGCATTCCTTCACGGTGACCTCGAAGAAGAGATCTACATGCAGCAACCGGAAGGATTCGAGAAGAAAGGGAAGGAGCACCTGGTATGCCGGTTGAAGAAGAGCCTTTACGGACTGAAGCAGGCTCCCCGGCAATGGTACCGGAAGTTCGACTCCTTCATGACCGACGAAGGGTACCTCAAAACGCAGTCTGACCACTGCGTGTTTGTGAAGAAGTTCGAAGGAGGAGACTTTCTAATACTCCTCCTGTACGTGGACGACATGTTGATCGTCGGACGGGACCAGGTCAAGATACGGATGCTGAAGAAGGCTCTTCACCGAACCTTCTCAATGAAGGACTTGGGTCCGGCGAGACAAATACTAGGGATGCACATCATCCGGGACCGGAGCAAGAAGCAGTTGTGGCTGTCACAAGAGAAGTACGTGACAAAGGTGCTTCAACGGTTCAACATGTCGGAAGCAAGACCGGTCGGATCAACCCTACCGGCAAACTGCAAGTTGTCCAGCAAGCAAAGTCCCAAGACAAAGGCTGAAAAGGAGGATATGATGAAAGTGCCGTATGCCTCAGCCGTCGGGAGCTTGATGTACGCCATGGTGTGTACGAGACCGGACATCGGATATGCAGTCGGAGTGGTGAGCCGGTACATGAGCAATCCTGGCAAAGAGCATTGGAACGCGGTCAAGTGGATACTCCGATACCTGAAGGGCACGACAAACGTGTGCCTCCGATTCGGCTCCGGTAAGCCCGAACTCGACGGCTTCACCGACTCGGATATGTCGGCTGATGCAGATACCAGCCGGTCCACATCAGGGTATGTGATGACATATGCAGGGGGAGCTGTTTCGTGGCAGTCGAGGCTGCAAAAGACGGTTGCGTTGTCAACCACGGAGGCGGAGTATATGGCGGCTGTTGAAGCCGGCAAGGAAATAATATGGATGAAGGACTTCATTAGAGAGCTCGGTATCCGGCAAAAGGAGTACCTACTCTACTGCGACAGTCAGAGTGCCATCCACCTTGCGAAGAACGCGGCCTATCACTCCCGGACGAAGCACATCCAGCGAAGATATCACTGGATCCGGGAAAGGATAGAAGACCAGGAGTTTGTGCTGACGAAGATCCACACGGACGAGAACGGGTCAGATATGCTGACCAAAGTGCTCACAACCGACAAGCTGGAAGCATGCCGGAAGAGGATCGGATTGGAGAGACATCCCATGCCGAAGTGAAGGGGGAGTTTGTTGGGATTACGGTCCCTCCGGATGGGATGTCCGGAGACGAATGACGAGTACCCGGATGCGGAACCGGATGATGAAGAGTACCCGGCATGAAGCCGGATGACGAGTACCCGGATGCGGATCCGGATGATGAAGAGTACCCGGCATGAAGCCGGATGACGAGTACCCGGATGCGGATCCGGATGATGAAGAGTACCCGGCATGAAGCCGGATGACGAGTACCCGGCTGCGGATCCGGATGATGAAGACCCTGGCTACGGAGCCGGATGATGAAGACCCCGGCTACGGAGCCGGATGATGAATGTACCCGGAGAGAGATCCGGATGCGGGGACATATTTGTGAATATGTTTGCCAAGAGCCCTTGAGGCTATATTTGTAAATAGCCAGAAAGTCATATGTGTATAAATATGACTTAGGGCAAACAGTTTAAATGTTGTTGCTCATTTTTCATGCGTAGTGAGAGCAGCCGAGAGAGAGAGAGAGAGAGAGAGAGATGAAGAGGTCGTTGCCTCTGTGTATTACCGCCGCCTGTGGCGAAGACAGTGAGCTAAAGGTTGTTGCCTTGTAGTTTCACCATTGTACACCTCTGTTCATAGTGATAGTTGGAGTTTGAGGACTCCCGTGGTTTTTCCCATTTAGGGTTTTCCACGTAAAACATCCTGTGTACCTTTCTCTCTGTTGTCTTCGTGCATTTTGTATTTCCTGTTTTCTGAGAGTTGATCCTATTCCTCGGTGGTGGCCGAGCGCTGTTTGCATCAACACTTCGGAGGGCGGAAGCACTTAAGAAGCCGAGCTACGACCGACCGATCATAGTAACGGTTGATACAAGTCCAACCGGTATCGGGTGGGTCATCAATCAAGCCGACTCGGATGGTTCGCGGTATCCGATCCGATTCGGAGCAAAGGTTCTCAACGAAAGGCAACGTGGATATGCACAAGTCAAAAGAGAACTGTGGGGAGTCGTGTCGGCGATAAAATCGGATCGGGATTATTTGATCGGAGCCGAAGTGGTGATCGAGACGGATTGTCTTCCGATACTCGGGATGATGCGGTGTTGTACGATACCAGATGTAGCTATGCTAAGGTGGGTTGCATATGTCAAGTCGCTTAATCCGGAGGTTCGACACATCTCGGGGAAGGAAAACGCGGTAGCGGATATGTTATGAAGGGCTCGGTTCGGAGACGACATAACTGAATCGGATAATGAAGAAGTTTCCGAAGACTACTTCGCGTCGGAGCACATATGCCGAGTGAACGTAATCCGAGAATTTCGGGAAGAAGAATATGAGGGAGAAAGTTTGATGATCGGAAAGATGTTACAAGAGGCCGAGGACTCGACAAACGATAAAGGAAGAAGAGCCGAGATCCGAAGGAAGAAGAGGCAAGTCCAAAAGTTCTTCTTGGAAAACGGATTAATATGGAGGGCGCCGAAAAGACCGGATGGTATACCACTTCGAGTAGTCGGGACAAAAGAGCAACGAAACCGGATAATGTCCGAGTTTCACGAATCCGATTGGGCTGGACACCGAGGAACATGGGCAACATTTGTGAAGATCAAGCAAAAATATTGGTGGAAGAAAATGTACAAAGATATCGCGGAGTTTACCGAAAGCTGCGAGAAATGTCAAGTCTACTCCGGGGTTCGACATCGAGATGAGTTACATCCGACATTCTCACCGACAATCAACTTCAAGTGGATGGTCGACATAGTGGCCATGCCGACCGGGATCGGACAAAAGAAATACTTGGTATTAGCTCGGGAAGATCTCACGAATCAAGTAGAAGGTCAAGCGCTTCAGAGGAAAACGTGTTCCGCGGTATGCCAATTTCTTTTGGAGGAAGTATTTTGCAGGTAGGGGTGCGTAGGACAAGTGATTGCAGACCGGGGAGAACTCGACTCAGACAAAGCTAGGGGATTCTTCGCCAAACACGGAGTTCGGTTATCGCTGACAACGGCATACAATCCGGAGGCCAACGGGAAAATCGAACGAGGACATAGTCCGATCGTAAAAGCACTTGCGAAGGCATGCGATGGAAAGGTGAAGGACTGGCCGCAAATGCTTCCGTATGCACTATGGGCGGATCGGACGACGCATAGCTCCATAACCGGTTACATGCCGGCAGAACTCATGACCGGACAAGCACCGGTAATGCCGACGGAAACCGCGATCGCGACATGGACAGTGCTACCATGGAAGGAAGAGATGAGCCGGGAAGAACTACTAGCGGTCCGGATACGACAACTAGAGGGAAGACCGACAGACATAGTGGAAGCAATACGCTGACAACAAGAAGCACGATTGAGGAACAAAAGCCGGTTCGACACAAAGCACCGACTACGACTGAGGAGGATTGAAGAAGGAGACTGGGTGATCGTCTATGACAGTAGTTTGGACCATCAACATACAACGATGCGGAAATTCGCGAAAAGGTGGTTCGGGCCATACGAGGTTCGGAAAGTCTTCGACAATGGAACGTACCGACTGTCCGAGTTGGATGGAACAATACTACGAGTGCCTATAGCCGGGAAGCGGGTGAAGATTTTCAAGAAGCGGACCGACGACAAACCCTATGTGATCCAAGCCAAGGCCGACTACGAGGAGTAATCAGACGAAGACCATGGGGATGCGGGAAGCGAAGAACGTGAATTACAACTCATAGTCGACATAAGGGGAGAATCGGAGGAAGCTTTGGGTGAAGACGGATATGGGGAATCGAGAACTTTGGCACATACCGGAGGATGTGCGGGTTCGGAGGGGGCGAGTGTCGTAGTGTATTCCACACACTACGTGAAAACCATAAAATAATATATCCGAATTTAGATACATATAAATAAATAAATAATATATCAAAAGAATTTATCACGTGCATAGGGCAAGATTCAAACCATGCACCTCCACGTAGATAAACCCCAACTTTACCATTGTAATAACTTATCTTTAGTGTTATAAATATAGATTTAATACGTATAAGACCTTTATTTACACATACCTTTATTAAAAGGTAAAAATCATGTATTCTTTAGAGTGTGAATATTTTATTTACACGTGACATTAAAAGTGACTCATGCACGTCTAGCGTGCACGAGCCCTATATTTAGGAAATGACAAAACATCACATGCACATTTAGTGTGCATGGGCACTTTAGGTGAAAAAGCATGAAGCCATGCTTAGCCTCTTCCTTCTTTATATAAGGAGGAGAAAAATATGTATATGGTTGTTGATTAATATAGAAGAATTGATCAATCTAATAGATTCGGGGGATTCACGAATTTTGCCATCTAATTGCTCTAATAATCTAAATATTGTTTTAATTACACTAAACTCGTGGGATTCACGAGGTTACTATCTTACTTCTCTTCCTATTATTCATAACTAGCCTTAAGTTGTATTCCTCTTCCTCCTAGTCCAAAACCTTGGCGGTTCCCACCCGACTCATGCAACGATCCGGAGCCGAAGGGCACGACAACGCAATCGTCGGATCTTGTTGATCGCCGTCCTGATGTTGTCAGTATCTTCGAAGCAGGCTTTAAACTCGCTAATAAAGTCTTCAAAGTTATTAAGCAAGGGAGATTGATTTTCTAAAAGCGGAGCGAACCTTGCAGAGGCTAAGCCGCTAAGCAACATGCTTATTAAGCCTACTTGGGATGCCTCAATGGGGTATCGGGAAGGATGCATCTGAATGACTAAACGTACCTGATTATGGAATCCTCTGAATTGTGATCGTGTTCCATCAAATTTCACAGGAAGTCCAATCTTGGGCTCTTTATGAAGTCCTTGGGGACTTGATCCCTGTTGTTGCAATGCTACGATGGTTGCTTCGAGTTGTTGCACACGTAACGCTAACTCCCCATGTTGCTGCGTTTGCTGTTTTTCTAAAGTGATTTATTGAAGATCCCCTAACAGTCGTTGGTTTTCTTGTCCCAATGCAACAATTTTTTCTTTTAGACACTAAATCTCGGAAAAAACGGGTTGATATTCTTGGGCGCTAACATTAGCCATAGTATTGGAAAAAGGGGTAAGAGGATGAGGGAAACTGAAAAGAAGACGAGAGGGAGAAAATCGATTCAAACTGTTAGGAACAATACTAAGACAAAGAAGGAATTAGTACTAAAAGATGAGGATTAATACTAAGGGAGGTGTAGAACTCTCGAGAGAAGGAAAGAGTGAATGAGATAGATAGATAGATAGATAGATAGAGAGAGAGAGAGAGAGAGAGAGAGAGAGAGAGAGAGAGACGTTTCGTGCTAAGGTGTTTCTTTGGCGTGTGATTGTTGGTGGGTTGCCATTGGCGATGGATTTAAAACGGCGAAATATTTCAAATGGGACATGTTTTTTTTGCACGGTGGTTGAGGAAGATGCCAGACATAGGTTCATTACATGTCCGGTTGCTAAAGCCATTTGGGTGGTTATATCACAAATTTGGGCATCGATAATAGGCAATATTTTGTCACCTTTTAATTGGCTTTTTATTGATGACGATAAAGGCATGCTTGCACCATCATATAAGATCGTGTTTGACTACCTTAGGTATTGGGGGATGTGGTTTAATTGGACCATGAGAAATGTGTTCTTGTTTGATGGACTTCATGGGGTAACACAACAACTTCGTAGGATGAGAGGGAAATTGATGTGGCAATTTTCGCAACTATGTTCTTTGGGGGCATTGTCCCGAGAGGAGATAGAGGTATGCCATCTAGTTTTGCAACACTTGAGAGGGTTTCCCATGCATTATGACTACTCATGATGTAGTGAAGATACCAAGGGTTGTATTATCATCTTGTTTTAATAACAAAACATTGATTTATGAAAAAAAGAAAAAAAAGAAAAGAGAGAGAGAGAGAGAGAATGATGATAACAAAATATATATATTATGTTAAGAGAATATACAATAGTAGCTAGTGTTGAACCAATTTGGTTCGAAATAATGCCTTGTGCCTCCTTTTATAGTGTTCTCAGGAGTACTCCTGAAGTTTCTAGAATGTTCTAGAGAAATCCGGAATATACATCAATTTTTTATAGTAAAACTTAAATGAAAATAATATTTTTTATATTACAACATATAGTCTAATGGTCAAGAGCTCAACCAATGTAACATAAGGTCATGGGTTCGAGTCTTGTCATATCATGACACTATCCTCCTTTTAAAACGACGAGTGTGACGAGTTGTTTGGATTGAGGACCCGGTTTGTCTGGATATTGACGATAGAAGTCTTGAAGACCACAAGCATTATTAGTCACATTCTCTATTGGTTCCCAAGTACGCTCGTTGGGACTATATCCTAACCAATCGATTAAATAGTAGAGCTTGTTGCAAATAATCTTGGAATCGAGGATGGCAGCAACCTCATAGTCAGATCGATCTTCAAGTTGGATCGGGGGTGGAGGTTGTTTAATATGACCTGAGATGGTGTTGTCTTGATAGGGTTCGAGGAGAGAACTATGAAACACCGGATGTATCCGAAGTTGTGGAGGTAGATTGAGACGAAAAGCGACTTCATTAATTTTTCCAATAATACGGAAAGGACCTAATGGCCGATAATCCAACTTCTCGCATGGGCGAGTAGTATTAATGTGTCGTCGTAGTAGCCATACCTGATCTCCAATGTTAAAATTGGATGGAAGCCGATGATGATCCGCGTAAACCTTGTGTGTTTGTTGAGCTTGCTGTAGATGAGTAGATAAATATGCTTGTATCTTGCGTAACCGCTCCAAATGATCCTTTGCGCAAGGATTTGTGGGTAACTCTGGGGTTTCAAATACACACCACCGGGGATGACAACCCGTATAAGCATAAAATGGTGTAACCTTTGTCGATGAGTGGACAGAGTTATTCTATGCAAATTCGGCGAAGTGGAGAATATCCGCCCAATTATCTTGATGATAGCTTAGATAGCACCGAAGATACTACTCCGGCGTTTGATTTGTTTGTTCTGCTTGGCTGTCTGTTTGTGGGTGGTAGCCGGGGGAGAGGTTACAAGTGACCTTGAGCATTTTAAAGAGGTGCTTCTAGAATTTCGAGACAAACTAGGGTCCACGATTGTTAATGATACTATAGAGAAGGACATTATTAGAGATCTAAGTACTAACGTAATCTTAAGATAAGGATAAAGAAATGATAGATAGAAAGGAGAAAGAGAAAGAAGGGTGCCGATCCACCCGACCACCCCCGAGCGAAGGGATCGAGACGGACTCGAGCCTCAATCGGCGTCCCATACCACCACCGTGGCGTCGAGTCGTAACTGGTGCTGGCGCGCTCGCTACAAGAGTTGACCCACCACAAGAGCAGAGTCTCGATGTAGTCAAAAGATAATCAAATGAGGGTAGCTATGCCTCTTATTTATAGCAATACCCAAGGCCCCCAGGCAAGTTCACACTTGACCTAATGGGTTGTCTCAATCCTGAGGATTAAAAGTAATCCTCCCCTTCTTTACACTCTCGTTTAACCCTCACACTTATCCACGTGTATAGAATACTACGGTAAATTCTCACCACAGGATATTAAATTGTCATGCCCGTAACATACTCCCCCTCTTTAAAACATTGCACTCTTGCAATGGAAAGTTAGGGAAATTAGTTCTGAGAGTATTTTCGCGTTCCCATGTGACATCTTTTATTGATTTATCTATCCATTTTATTTTAAATTCTCGGATTTCTTTAGTACGTAATTTTTTTGTTTTAACATCGAGAATTCTTTCTGGTACATGTGGTTTAGAAGATAATGCTTCAGAAGTAACCAAAGTTTCAGTTGTAACTGTATTGTCGCCAGAACCTAGAAGTTCTTTTAAACAACTCACATGAAGGACTGGATGAATGCCGACACCATCGGGAAGAGCGAGACGATAGGCTGATGACCCAATGCGTTTGAGGACTGTAAAAGGTCCACAAAACCGTGGGGCTAACTTAGCGCACTTACCCGTAGACAATGTCTTAGAATTGTGAGGTACACGTAAAAATACCTTCTATCCAGGGTTGAATACACGAGGTTGCCTATGATGATCGGCATAAAAATGCGCTCTATCTTGAGCTGTTTTTATATTATCTCGTGCAATATGCAACATATCTTGCATATCCCGAAGAAAGTTTTGCGTACTTCGCAACTCATCATGATGTATATTAACATCAATCGGGGCTCGTGGCTGAAAACCATACATCAACATAAAAGGACTATATCCTGTCGACGTATGCTTAGAGCTGTTATAAGCAAACTCCAAAATTGGGAGATAACGTTCCCATTTTGTTGGTTTTGCACCAACGTATGCTCGAAGCATGTCCTCAATAATTTGATTTACTCATTCTGTCTGTCCATCGGATTGAGGATGATCCGTGGAGCTCATGCTCAACGTAGTTTCTAACTTCTTCAAGACTTGCGTCCAGAAGTCACTAGTAAACTTTGGATCTCGATCACTCACGATATCCATCGGTAACCCATAAAAACGAAACAATTCGTCAACGAATTGGTAAGCCAATTCAGAAGCTGTTACCGTGGTTTTAGTAGCAATAAATCTGGCCATTTTAGTTAGTCGATCAACGACAACCCAGATGGCATCATGACCTTTTTGGGTGCGAGGAAGGCTAACAATAAAATCCATGGATATACTTTCCCACTTATTATTGGGAATGTCCAAGGGATGTAAAAGTCTTGCGGCTTTAAGTCGCTCGGCTTTGTTAACCTGACACTGGTGACATTTAGTCACATAGCTATGTATGTCAGGACGCATCTTAGGCCAATAAAATTGAGTGGAGATAAGAACGAGTGTATGATGTATTCCAGGGTGCCCTGCTGAGGGTGCATCATGGCATTCAAAAAGAATCCTCTTTTTGACCTCGGGTAAATCTGGAACACAAACCTTCCCATTACGGTAGAGCAAACCGTTAGCAATGTGGAAGTATTCCTTCGAGGATGTGGTGGTGTCTGTTCCAGACTCAACTCTTGCCCAGTATTTTGCAAAATAACTGTCATCAGGATACTTTCCCCAAAGGTGATCATAAAGATCTGATGTTATTTCAGTGAAGCTAAGCATGTTAACTTCACGGATGCGACTTAGTGCATCAGCGACAGTGTTCATGGAACCTTTACGATATCGTATGGAAAAATCAAAGTCCTGGATGAGATCAGCCCATCGTGCCTTACGACCTTTCAGGTCTTGTTGGTCACAAAAATATTTCAAGGACTCGTGGTTCGTAGTTACCACAAAGTGATTTCCATAAAGATAATGGCGCCATGTTTTGAGCGCATGTATAACTGCAAATAATTCCTTTTCTTGAACGGGATACCGACATTGAGCAGAATCAAGTTTCTTACTCTCAAATGCTATTGGTTTACCATCTTGATACAAGACAACACCTATAGCATAATCACTTGCATCGGTTTCAACCTCAAAAGGTTTTGAAGGATTAGGTAAAAGAAGTGAAGGAGCCTTGCAAACCAGGTCCTTGAGTTCCTTAAAGGCGAGGTCTAGTGTAGCATCCCACACAATAGGTTTTGTAGACTTACGCGTTTGACCTTTTAAAAGATCAGTAAACGACGTTGTCAATTGGGAGTAATTACGAAGAGACTTTCGCAAAAACCCGACAAAACCAAGGAATGATCGAACTTCTCGAATATTCCGAAGAGTGGGCCAAAGCTTGATTTTCTCAATGCGAGAAGGATCAATTTCAACTCCTCGTTCAGTTATGAGATGTCCTAGATAAGTAATTGATTTCTTGAAGAACTAACATTTTGAGATCTTTGCATAAAACTGTTTGTCACGCAATGTTTGTAAAACAAAGCGGACATGTCTAGCATGTTCTTGTAATGTACGGCTATAAACTAAAATATCATCCAAGAAAATAACGACAAATTTTTCAAGTTGTTTTCGGAAAATGTCATTCATTTCTTGTTGAAAAGTAGCCGGAGCATTGGTCAAACCAAAAGGCATAACCAAAAACTTGTAATGGCCATAGCGCGTACGAAATGCCGTTTTAGGAACATCATCCTCACTTATTCGTATTTGATGGTAGCCAGTACGGAGATCAAGTTTCGTAAAATACCGAGCTCCTTGGAGATGGTCAATTAGATCGTCAGCCCGAGGCAATGGGTACGAATTCTTGATTGTCACTTTATTCAAGCGTCGGTAATTAATACACATACGCCATGTGCCCTCTTTCTTTTTAACCAAGAGAACTGGTGCACCCCATGGAGATTTACTATAACGTATATAACCCATTCGTAAATAGTCCTTGAGTTGTTTAGATACCTCATCTTCTTCGGATCAACTTAAGCGATACGGAGGTATACTTATTGGTGCAACACCAGGTACAATATCTATACGATGGTCTATATTACGTTTAGGAGGTAACCCATCAGGTAGTTCACTTGGAAAAACATCATGAAAATCATTTAAGATTTCATCAAGTTGTTGTTGTTCAAAATATGTTAATTGAACCGGGACATTATCGATATTGCAAATGTGAATGTCCGGATCAAGTACACAATAAAATAACGTAGAACAAGACAACTCGGATATTGATGGACACGAGGAAACAATCGAGAGGGATTGTTTTTTTACACATTGAATAAAATGCGTACAATCGTTTAGTACAAAAGAAATGGAATGACGAACGCAATCAATAAATAAAGAAGAGTTTTTATTATAAAACTAGGGATAACCCAGTATTACATCAGTGGTACAAAGATTCATTACATGGAAGTCTACTTCCTCTATATAAGTATCAATAGAAATTCCTAATGAATGAATCGCCCCATTGATGTATTGTACTCTTCCATCAGCCAAGTGCACAGTGTAGGTGTGATCACTTACGGTGGGTTGGATTCCCCATATCTGAACCAAACGATCATTCACAAAATTGTGTGAGCTTCCCGAATCAAATAAAAATTGTACGGGAGATCCATTGATATACCCGTTTGCACGTAGTAAATCATTGGGACCCAATACATAGTGAGGGAAAGAACATTGACAATTACTTAAATGATGTGTATAGACCTGAAGGACATTAGGAATTTGACCTTTATGGTCTGCAGCTTTAGCTTTGTTGTCGTGCTCTTTCCGTTCGAGCTTTCGACATTGATCTTTTGTATGAACCTTCTTTTTGCAGAATACACAAAAAGGATGTTGTCGCTTACAATCGCGATCCAGGAATTCGTTGGGTGTCTTGCGTTTCCCAACAAATTGCGACTGCTTAGTCCCGGGCGCTTCGTTGGGTTTGTTATGGTCCTTCTTCGAAGTGCGTTGATAGCGAAGAACTATTTCAATGGCCTCTTCAAAGGATTTTGGATCCTTATCGTGCACTATCCAGTGATAGTCCGAATTGGGGATGCCATTGACAAAACAAGCTATTAACCAAATTTCCCCTTCTAGACCCGATTTTTGGATTTGGGTTCTAGCATGGTGAACATAGTCTTCTAGCGAGGAAAATTTCTTGCTAGAGAGGTTCATTAAAGCTTGTGTTGCCTCGGTTCGAGAGGGAGGTTGTAGAAATTGGCCCTTAAAAACCGTGACAAAATCTGTCCAGGTATCGGGCAATTTCCCCATAGTACGGAGCCCACGCCACCAGGCGGTGGCCTTACCCCCGAGTTCTCAGCCGACATATGCAATCTTCGTACTATCTGGTGTGGGATAGACCTCAAAATGAGACTCCCATCGTCCCAACCATGTGCAGATTACTTCTTCGGTTCTTTCCTTTTTGTCTCCGGTAAATGGCTTAACGACAAATGATGGTTCACCTTGTCGCTCATCAAGTCTATTAGTCTCACGTTGTAGACTAATGACACGTGCCTCAAGAGCACTCTGAGATTGCCGAAGTTCGGTCATCTATTGAGCGGTGAAACTAAGGTATTGGGTTATTTGTGCCAAATACATCTCAGTGGACATTTGTCTAGGAGGATTCCCTTGAGTTCCTTCCGCTTGAGCAGATGACATCGGGTTGTTAATTTGAGCCATTAAAGATTATTTCTGGAAAAGAAATAGGATAAAGTCAGAGAGATAGTCATAACATCATGTCGTGATGTAAACATATCATGGGCAAACATTAATTGATATCATGATCTCACGTCAATACCCCTCTAGACGTATGAGATGAGGTTCAAGATCAGGTTACTATGGTAACACAAAGGTGTTTTAAAAACCATGGGGGTGACAAATAAATGTCTTTCCCTGATCACTATATCGATTTTTTCATGGTGGCTCCCCGAGGCTCAACCATGTATGTTCGCGTCATGAATAGTTTATACACGAAAAAAATGTTAACAATAAACTATGTTTCGGTGCCCACATATGTGGTTTCGGCTCTTTAAGTCCTATTACGAGGACCCAGAGGTGCACTTAGACCTTAAGTCTAAACATGTGTTATAGTCATATGTATCAAGGATGTTGTATGGTCTTGGTCATATTTGAACTCGAGACCTCGAGAACAAATACATTAAACACTTGAGCCAACCAAGTAAGTTGCTCTTCTTGAATGCTTAATGTTTGATGCGTATAAGAGATATGCGAGATCATATATGTTTTTTCTAAAAAGAACATATATTTCAATGGTCCTTATTTCGCCCTCATTTACCAAAACTATGTTGGTATGTTACCTAACCTCAAGTCTCGTAATTACGATGGCATACGCCAAATTGCAACCTAATGGTCAAGCCAAATGAGCCTTTGTTTCGTAGTAGGCCCACGTGGCCCATCACATGGTCACGTCATTACGAATGCCTCTCGTAAGAACGAGCTCATGGTGGCATCGTATCCATGTAACGAGGGAGGGATGTTGGATACGTGCGTCATTGGAGCAACCTCACTTGAAGTGGGTCAAGCCCTACGTACTCAACATCATTATGGCTATTGGCGTTTCTTTACGTAACGAAATCAAGGTCATCAACGGGGTTGTCAACAATAAAAAATTGTTGAAAAAGGGATGGTGACAACGCCATTCTCACAAAAATGTGAGGACGGCCACCAACATCCTTTTCCCGACAAGGACAACTTTAGATATAATCACGTAATAACGAATATACACATATGTTTACTTATCACATATATACGATCAAATACGTATATATGTGACCACATATGCCTATATTAAACATATCGTTATATTAAATAGCCACAAATGATGTGATCGAGATACGTAATCGAGGTATATACCTCTAGGCACACGAAACATCCACAAATAAGAGATCATCGTAATACGCAATTGAGGTATTGACCTCTTACGCATACGAGACCAACCGCATATCGTTTACAACAAATCAAGGTATTAAACTCATAGGCAAACGTAACATATGTTCGTGAACGTAATACGTAATTGAGGTATTAACCTCGTACACATACGACACTCATCACATATTATTAATATGTCAAACAAGGTATTGACATCGTGCACATATGTAAACGTTTTAGATAATCAATTAAAGACCACTACAACATCATTGACTCAATGAAAAAAAATGACATATAAACTAAACACATGATTAGATGGGAGAAGAGAGAATAGAAAAAATTTCTGGAAAGAGTTACCGAAGTTCTTTGTTGATCGTTGTCTGGATCAAGGCCGACCGCACATCGATCGATCACCATCAATCAAAAGACAAATGAAAAACAAAGAAACATTAGTACATAAATCTGATACCAAATATTAGAGATCTAAGTACTAACATAAGCTTAAGATAAGGCTAAAGAAATGATAGATAGAAAGGAGAAAGAGAAAGAAGGGTGCCGATCCACCCGACCACCCCCAAGCGAAGGGATCGAGATGGACTCGAGCCTCAATCGGCGTCCCATACCACCGTCGTGGCGTCGAGTCGTACCTGGTGCTGGCGCGCTCGCTACAAGAGTTGACCCACCACAAGAGCAAAGTCTCGATGTAGTCAAAAGATGATCAAATGAGGGTAGCTACGCCTCTTATTTATAGCGATACGCAAGGGCCCCAGGCAAGTTCACACTTGACCTAATGGGTTGTCTCAATCCTGAGGATTAAAAGTAATCCTCCCCTTCTTTACACTCTCGTTTAACCCTCACACTTATCCACGTGTATAGAATACTACAGTAAATTCTCACCACGGGATATTAAATTATCATGCCCGTAACAGACATGATGCCGACATACTTCACGCATGATAGTTTTGGCGGTTTCCTCATTGGATATTTCCTTAGTACATGGCAGGAAATGGTCCATCTTTGTATATCAATCTACTACTGTTAAGATCACATTGAATCCCTTAGAGACTCGAACATTTGTGATGAAATCTAGAACAATGGATTGCCACGACTTTCTTGGAACTGGTAATGGTTCTAATGAACCATATGGATGATGCCTTGGCATTTTTGCTCTACAACATGTATCACAAGTCCGAACAAAATCTTCGACAAATTGTCGAATATGGAGCCACCAGAATGATTGTTGTACTAAATCTAATGTTCTAGTACTACCAAAATGCCCAACTGTATATGTGTCATGACAGATTTGGACTACTCAAAGGAGACAAGAACCATTAGGAACATACAAGAGTTTCTTAAAGAATACTAATCCATCATGACATTTGAATTGTCGATAGTCTGTACCTGGTTGTTGCGACTATGAACAAGATGCTCGAGAGGGATCAATTTGGGCTAGAATGGCTTCGGCAAAAGCATCTGTCTTCAAGTCCTCACGTATGGTATTGATAACATGGGAATCCATGGGCATACCAAAGACATGCGTTGCTTGCAGTCGTGCTGGTCCCAAGATTACTTGCTTTTGGTTATCGAAAGTTGGCTCGCCAGGACACGGTGCTAGATACGAGCGCCCTTATAATGCATCTGCCTTCCCTTGTTGCTTCCCCAGACGATATGTAATTTTGAAGTCGAAATGAGTGAGGAATTGGGCCCACTCGGCTTGACGTTGATTTAACACACGAGCATTCTGAAAGTAGGCAAGGTTTTTGTGATCACTGAATACAGTGAGTTGATGAGAAGATCCCTCTAGAAAATGCCTCCATTGCGTAAAAGAGTACACTATTGCTAATACCTCCTTATCATGAATTTCATAGTTGATTTCGGTGGCGTCAAACTTGCGTAAGTGGAAAGCCACAGGATGGAGCTTTTCATCATCGCCTTGTTGTGACAGAATGTTACCCAACGCGAAATCCGACGCGTCTGCTTCGATGATAAATGGTTTTTCCGGATCAACATGATTTAGAATAGGAGTTGATGTAAGTGCCTTAAGATTCTCAAAAGCCATGTCTGCTTCTTCAGACCAAACGAACGATTTTCCCTTCCTGGTGAGTTGTGTGAGAGGTAGAACAAGCTTTGAGTAATCTTGTATAAACTTGCGGTAGAAATTTGCAAAGCCTAAAAAGCATTGTACATCTCACAACGAATGCGGAGTTTGCCTCTCTACCACAGTTTTGACCTTAGCTGGATCCATGGAGATGCCTTCCGAGGAAATGACATAGCCTAGAAATTCTACCTGGTTGCACTCGAAACTATATTTTTCCAGCTTTGCACGAAGACCATGTTCTCGAAGTCGTTTTAGTACTAACAGTACAAGAGAATCATGCTCTTCTTGGGTCTTTGAATAAACTAGTAGATCATCCAAATAGATGATCAAACAAACATCCAAATGATCTCGGAATATATCATTTTCCATGTGCTGGAAGACTGCTGGCACATTAGTGAGGCCGAATGGCATGACCGTATACTCGAAGTGCCCATATCTGGTGCGGAACGTGGTCTTCCATTCATCTCCTGGTTGGATCTGTACGAGGTTATATGCTCCTTGTAAGTCGATCTTTGTGAAGAACCTTGCACCATTGATCCATTCTAAAATACTTGAGATAAGGGGAAGTGCGTACCTATTCCTGATGGTGACCTTATTCTAGCCACGGTAATCTACGACGAGGCGAAGTGATCCGTCCTTTTTCTTGACAAAGAAAATGGGTGTGTTGGCTGGAGATTTCGAATGTTGAATGAAACCATTGGCCACATTCTCCTCTATATAGGCTCGAAGGACTTCTAGCTCGGTTGGTGATAAATTGTAGATCGGTTCCCATGGTGGCTCTTGTTCCGGTTGTAAATCGATAGGGCAATCATACGGTCGATGGTGAGGAAGCATTTTGGCTTGTACTTTATTGAACACATCGGCATATGACGATACTTCTCTGGAAGTTGAATAGTGGAATCCTCTTTAGTGGTGTTGGAGGGTGTTATTGATACTACGAAGAGAAACATTTCTTCCTTGCGTCCTTCCTCATGCAACTGATGTAGTGAAATGGTTGCAATCTTATGAGTAGATCCTCGGGTTTGTCGATACTGAATTTCCCTTGTTCTCCAATCTATGTCTGGGTTATGTAATTCGAACCACGGTAATCCAAAAACAATGGGATGTTCTAGGATACTAATTATGTTAAAGGATACTACACACACTAAATTGTCTAGGACAATATTAATGGGCTCTGACTCTTCTATGATATTTCCGGAAGCAATGGGACGACCATCAATGACTATTACAGAGGCTGGACACGTGATTTTTCTTAGGGATATCTGATGAGCTTGGGCAAAATTCCTATCCATGAAGCAAGAATTAGCTCCAGAATCTAGGAGTGTTGAGACATGTACTGGAGAGGTACTTTTAGTACTAATTGTTACTTGGGCTAAGAACACATTGCTAACTTGCTTAGAGGGAATGAAACAACTAATGGGCTACACAGATCTAGGGTTGTCCAACCAAATGGCTCTGTCACGGACACACCAAGTGTGGACTAAGACGGAGCACGGATGATGAGGTTACGACGGAGAGATGACGGAATGACACAAGGGCATAAAGATAGAGATGAAGATTAAGGAGAGAAGATGGGCGAAACGGGAATACTAGATTGATATGTCCATGACTGGCGTTGTTCACCTGGAATTCCTTCAAGGTGAACTCAACTATTTATACTAAGTGGCATGCATACCTGTTGCACACATGTGATACAATAGAGCATGTAGGCAGTAGGTACGCATGCATGTGCCAAGTGTTAATAATACAAGGGAGAAATTATGCACATGATGCTAGCTAAAACCTACAATGAGGAAGTATATACATGATTATATGCTAGATGTGTGGTTAACACATAATATTTGATTATAACATGGTCATGTCAAGAGTTCGAATCTTGACATTATCCCCCCTTCAACGATGTCTTCCCAAATCGTTTGTCGGCTTAAGGGGATATTGTTGATGAAAATCTTAGATCACCTCCAAAGTATTTTGTAAATCCTAGACAAGGAGTAACCCTTCCACAAGACGAGGTATTTAACACCAACGGGCATGAGCAACCATGTGTGGTCCTCGCCTAGAATTGGAACACAAATATCAACGGGTGTGAGCGACCATGTGCGGTCCTCACGGGGAGCATGAACACCAAGGGGCATGAGTAACCATGTGAGGTCCTTGCCGGGAACTGGAACGGTCCTCGATGAGAGTTGGAACACGAACACCAACGGGCGTGAGCAACCATGTTGTCCTCACCGAGAAATGGAACACGAACGAGTGAGTGACCATGTGGCCCTCACCGGGAACAAGAACACGAATGGGAGTAATCGACCATGTGTGGTCCTCACCGGGAACTGGAACATGAACAACAACGGGCATGAGCGACCATGTTGGTCCTCATCGGGATCTAGAACACGAACAATAGTTGGAGTGAGCGGTCATGTGCGGTCCTCACCGGAGACTGGAACACGAACGGGAATGAGTGACCATGCGGCCCTCACCGGGAACAGGAACACGAACGGGAGTGAGCCACCATGTGCGGCCCTCACTAGGAACAAGAACACGAACGGACCATGCGGCCCTCACCGGGAACTCGAACACGAACGGGCGTGAGCGACCATGCGGCCCTCACCGGGAACTGGAACACGAACACCAGCGGGAGTGAGCGGCCTTGTGCGGACCTCACCGGGAACTGGAACATGAACACCAACAGGAAAGAAACTAAAAAATAGAGACAATGAAGCGATGTTGCTGATGGTACGATGACAATGGTAACTCTAGAAGCAAGGGTGATGACGAAGACGAGTGATGCTTCTAGTTGGAAGGTGAACAAACTGTCACGGACACACCAAGTGCGGACTAAGACGGAGCACGGATGATGAGACTACGACGGAGAGATGATGGAATGACACAAGAGCATAAAGATAGAGATGAAGATTAAGGAGAGAAGATGGGCGAAATGGGAATACTAGATTGATATGTCCATGATTGGCGTTGTTCACCTTGAATTCCTTCAAGGTGAACTCAACTATTTATACTAAGTGGCATGCATACCTGTTGCACGCATGTGATACAATAGAGCATGTAGGCAGTAGGTACGCACGCACGCATGTGCCAAGTGTTAATAATACAAGGGAGAAATTATGCACATGATGCTAGCTAAAACCTACAATGAGGAAGTATATACATGATTATATGCTAGATGTGTGGTTAACACATAACACTCGATTATAACATGGTCATGTCAAGAGTTCAAATCTTGACATTCTCCTATTTTGGCTGGACTTAGTCGTTTAACTCTTCTTCTAACTGACTAGTGACATCAAATTTGTTCGATAGATTTGGGCTATTAGTTCTATTAGGACTATTAGATATTCGTACTGAAATAGACTCGGGTTTAGTACAATTAGAACTAGCAACTATTTGGTTCACTTGTCTTCTTGCCCTATGGGCACAGTTCAATGCAGTATGCCCTGGTCCACCAGAATAAAGACATAGTTGATTTGCTTAGCGTCGCTGCTTTTCTTCTTCCGATAATGGTTCACGACGATGTGTAGTGTCAATTTCCATCGGAGTTGGAGTATTCACTAGAGACACATTATATGACTCCCTTGGAAAAGGTTTTGCTACCACTGAGGTGTAGGTGGGCTTTGTTCTTGCACTTGGCATCTGGAATTGACGTTCCAAACGTCATTCGAAAAGACGGTTGTCGCATCTCACCGCGCGACTAATTGCTTCTTTCAATGACTTTGGTTCTTCGGCGAAGGTCAAGAGTAAATCCTTGACATCGTTACGTAGACCATAACGAAATTGCTCCATAAGCGCTTGGTCATCCCAAGGGATATCGGAGGCGGGTAGGCGGAAATCTGCAGCGTATGCGGAGGTTGGACAATCACCTTGGCGTAATTGTTGAATTTTGTTGATTGTTGTCCTTATGCTATCAGTATCTCCAAAACAGGCTTTAAAATCACTTAAAAACTCTTCAAAATTGTTTAGTAAAGGAGATTCCTTTTCTAACAATGGAGCGAACCATGCCAAAGCTGAGCCACTTAAGAACGTCCCTACTAAACCCACTCATGATGCATGGTGGGATATCGAGAAGGATGCATTTGAATGACTAATCGTACCTGATTAAGGAATCCTCTAAACTGCGATCGCGTTCCATCGAATTTCATGGGAAGGCCGATCTTGGGTTCTTTATGAACCCCTTGCGTAGTGGGTCCTTGTTGTTGCATCGCGACTATGGTTGCTTCGAGCTGTTGCACGCTGTCGTGACGTTTCCATGCCACGATGAGAAAATAGCTTCTACCAATTTATATGAGCTTATTCAAATCTTTGTCAAAGGTTATATAAAGTGCGAGACCTCAATGAATAGGAGCGTCTGGGGGTTTAGGGGTCGTGAAGGATTTGCTTCACAATAGAAAAATAAACTAAAATATTGTATTGAATAACATTTGAGAGACTTGAACCCACAACCTCACATACCAAACATGAAAGCTCAAATGCGTGGGATGTCTATCATGCATCACATATAATGCGTGAACGTCAAATGGCGATCATGCATGATGCATGTTTTGTACCCTCACATGCATCATATGAATGGGGGCACCTATTTAAAGAGGGAAAGGGAAAAGAGTGAGGGGAGAGCATGAGACGAGGAATATTATTGTAATAGGAGGGACAAGGTATATTATTGTACAAGAAATATTTTGTAATCATCTTCAAATATCAATACAAGTTATTTCTTTTTCTCCTCTTTCTTTGACAAGAAGCCCGGTGCTTACTTCCCGGATTCATGATTTTCTTTTCGTTTTCTCTCGTACGCCTAGATCGACGCGACAGTGGTGAACCCAACGTGAAATGGGAAGTTAAGAGAGCTGGAGAACCAAGAAGCACTCTCGGAGCCACGAATCAACCAAGAAGTTGTTTTGGAGCCACAAATCAATGTGGTGCTTCAAGTGATTGAAAGAATGATGCAAAGCCAAGAACGTGCAACTGCTCTTCAATGAATCAATCATGCTATTGACAAGCTTGTAGAGCAAATAGGTCTCTTTGAAGGTAAAAATATAACTAAATTCTTACAAGCATATGTTACAAGAAGGATTAAATCAACATGATGTTCAAATGAATTTTGTGAGGATGGTTTAACTCCCTTTGAGAAATAGAGTCTTTGAACGATTGGGTTGCATTTGAGCAAGCTTTATTAAATGAATACATGCTTGCTGATATAATCTGAGCATCAAGGAGGAGTTTCTTGGATTGGGTGGACAAAGAGGACATGAAGATTTCGGTGATGGAGTTGTTGAAATAGTTTGAAGCTCGTTGTAATCAATTAATGACGACTGAAAGAACTCTTTTGGAACAAGAGAAGGTCATATTATTCTTGAAGGCATCAGACTGATCCTATCGAGAAAAATTAGTTTCATTCCTTGAAGACTGGACTAGTGTCTGATTGGAATCAAGTACATAAATCTTGCAACAGAATCAACAAAAGAGCCCAATGGTGTGAGGATCTTTCGATTTCCGGAGGTATGAAAGATGAAGTGATGACAATGATCAGGGAGGATACTGGGAATCCGTTAACTATTTCCAAGGTACCCGAAACAGTGACAGACGATCTTATCAAAGGTATAAAGGATCTTTCATTACATGTTGCAAAGTTACAAGAAGAAAAATCCTCACAACCCCAAAAAGATTTTGAAAGAAGATGCATATGGTGTGATAGCGTCGCCCATTCAAGAGGAGGGTGTGATAACTATCAAGAAGCGATAGAAAGAGGGGTGATATTCTTCAAAGATGGTAAGATTCATTCTTTTGAAACTCTATTACCTCTCCGAACTAACTTTAGAAGAGGTGGTATGAGAAGGATCATTGACGACGCGGAAATAACTAGGACACAAGCTTTCTATCAACCAACAACTACGGTCATCCATGTTGGTGAAGGAGGATCTGAATCTGAATTTTGGCCGTGTATTTTGAAAGCTGCAAGAAAGGGTAAAATCGAGTTTGAAAAGTTGAAGTTTGGAGGTGATGTTGTCTGAAGCAAAACTGGTTGGCACGACCCAATGGATGGCCTCTTAGCTTTCGCGAAGGTTGCAACAACCCAAGCCCATGAAGCGATCAATGAAGAGAAACGGAAATGGGCAGAAAATGAAGATAACAAGAAGAGGGAGCTAAGAAGCACTAAAAAGAGGGAGAGAAAAAGTCCAAAAATGGTAAGCCCTAACATTGAAAAAGGTAAGGATAAGAAGAGTCCCTCGTTTAAATTATTATCTGATATTGAAGCTTCAACTGATTTAAAAAAAGTATTGTAAGAAAGAATTTTAGATAGCAAAGTGGAACATTCCTTGAGGAAACTTTTGGGCATATCTAAAAAAGAATTTCATGATGCAATAATAGATGGAATTAAAAGAAAACCACAAAGTATTGAAGCCGCCGAAAACCCAGGAAGTGAAGTAAAGAAAGAAACGGTGGAAGTCCTCAAAGGTGAACCAAGCTCTTCCATTGTTGGTACACAAGCTATTGCGACGACAACTTTTGAAGAGAAGCCAAAAGAGCTAAAAAGTTGCTATGCTAAGAAACATTGGGCAAGAGCAACAACTGAGACACCCTTGAAGATTGAAAGCCTTAATTGACCATGGCTCAGAAATTAATCTAATTTCTTATGATATTTATAGGAAAGGCGGATGGCCAATGGAAACGAATCATGGGTGGAGGTTGAAATCAACTAATTCAATGACCGAGCAACTTCGTGGAGCTTGCCCAAACATCAAAGTCACCATTGGAGATGTGCTAATGGAGCAACACCTAGTGATTCTTGGTCAACCATACATCACATCTTCTAGGATGGAGATGAAGGTGCTTGAAGATGGTTTGGCATATGCTAGGATTCGAAGTACTTATGGTAAAAGAAGTGTTCAATTTCTTACTATTAGGCAGGAGCATGATAGAAAGAAAGAAGAATTACGAATTAACTCATGTGAGCATGATATGTCATCTTATGAGTCGGATTTTTAAATAGGATCATTGATGGGCAGGGACACAATGGTCCCAAAGCTTTTCTTTCCTTGCAAAAATGTTTTTCAATTAATAACACAATCAAGACTTTGTCTAATACAATGGATGGATTTACCTATTACTTTGGTGTGGAAAGTCATACACAAAATAAAGGGAGTAGGAAGATGTTGGATGCATTGTGCACTTTAGGGATGATTGAAAGGGATGACATAATTTCTGGTATGTTTCTTGAATATTCAAATGTGGATATAGTCAAAATATTAGAAAATTGCTTGAATGAGAAAGAATGCGACAAGAGATTTGTTCATGTAAATTCTGTTGATATGTACCTTCATATTGCTGATTTTATTGAAAAAAATGGTTGTATAGCTAATAGTGAAATAGTTGGCAATAGCTATCATGAAATGGCTAAAAACGCAAGTAAAAATAATTATGCAATAAAAATTAACACTAAATATAAAACAATAGACAAAAAGGTCAAGCCCGTGGCCATGCATCTACCTATGGATAGTACTGAAATGAAAAAGAATGACGTGTTTGAGCCAACATTGCGGGATTCTAAGGATATTGGTCATAAGTTTACAAATGCTACTCAAGATCAACTAAAAATTGGTGAGAATGATTTTCTTTTGCCTGTTGAGATACAATGTTTTCGAAATATGATTGCTAGTCATGGGAAAGCATTTGCATTTGAGTTGAGTGAAATTGGTTGTGTAGATCCCACAATTGTGGAATCAATGATTATATTTACAATTTTGCATATTCCCTGTTCCTCGGCCCAAATACCGCAAGTAATAGCTTGGCTTAAGGAAAAAATAGAAATGGGTATCTTAGAGCAATCAGACGCCCCCTACTCGAATAAGTGGTTTACTGTACCTAAAAAGAATGGTTCATTAAGGTTCATTAAGGATTTACGGCCTGTCAATAGGGTTACTATTCGAAATGTCGGAGTTGGACCGATTGTAGATGTCTTTACAGAAGCTTTTGCAGGAAGAGCTATATATTGTATGTGTGATTTGTATTCAGGATATGATCAATTTTAGCTTTCTATTGATAGTCGTGATATAACTACTATAAGAACACCAATTGGATTGATGCGAATGTGTACATTGCCTCAAGGTGCTACAAATTTTGTAGCACATATGGTGAATGCTATGAATAAAATTTTAAGAGATTTTGTGCCAAAAATAACTATGCCTTTTCTAGATGATGTTCCAATTAAAGGATGCTTGATGAATAAGAAGGATGAAAAACTCATGCCGAACGGATGTAGAAAGTTTGTTGCCGACCACATTGATGCTTGTGAAAGAATCCTTTCAAGGTTAGAAGAGGTTCATCTTACATTTTCAGGTCAAAAATCTATGTTTGGGGTTCCCGAAGTTCTGATTGTAGGGCACATGTGTGGACCCTACGGAAGAAATCCATCCCCAATTAAGGTAAATGCAATTCAAAATCTAAAGGATGATTGTAAATCTCTAACAGAAGTGCGTAGGGTTTTGGGTGCTTGTGTGTTTTATCGAATTTGGATTCCACATTTCGCACATGTGGTTGATCCGCTTTATGGGTTGCTTAAGAAGAATTCAAGTTTCCTTTGGACTAATGTACATACAGATGCAATTCGCCAACTAAGGGAAAGGTTGTTGAATGCCCTTGTTTTACGGAAGGCTAGGTATGATAGTGAGCACCCCATCATTGTTATTGTGGATACAAGTCCAATCGGGATCGGTTGGGCTGTTAGCCGAAAAGAGAAGGATGGGTTGAGATACACAGTTCGATTTGGTGCAAAAATCTTAACAGAACGCAAAAGAGCTTACCCACAGATTAAAAGAGAGTTATGGGGTATTAAAACAGATCGTGAATACTTAATTGGTGTTGAAGTTGTGGTTGAAACAGATTGTCATCCATTGTTAGGAATGATTTCAAGTTGTGAAACATCTAATATAGCTATGCTTAGATGGATAGATTACATAAAATCACTATGTCCTGAAATCAAGCACATTGCAGGAACGGATAACCCAGTTGCCGATATGCTCTCAAGAGTGAGGTTTAAAGGTAAAAGTACTATGGTAATGACTGATGAAGAAGATGAGAGTTTTGATTTCTTTTCCATAAATTGTAACTTGAAGGGCTCATGCGATTTGGGTGTTCATGTTATTCTTCGTGAATCTGAGTACGAGGGGGAGATGTTACAAATTGGAAAATACTTGAGTACTCATGAGAAAGATGGAACATGGTCAAGGGAGCTATTTCATAAAATAAGAAATAAAGCTTATAAATTTTTTCTTCATGAGGGATATCTTTGGAGACATCCAAAAGTTGTGAAAGGGATTCGGCAAAGAGTGATTGGAAGAAGGGAAGAGCAACAAAAACTAATATTTGAATTTCATGCTATTTTATGGGCAGATCATCGTGGAGTTTGGGCCACCTACTCAAAATTAAAAGAGACGTTTTGGTGGGTTGGAATGTACAATGATGTTGCAGATTATGTACAATCATGTGAGAACTGCCAAATGTATTCGAATATTTGGCATCGCGATGGGTTGCAACCTACTTATTCTTTATCTCTACATTATAAATTGGTTGTGGATATTGTAATGATGCCTATGGGGGTTTGGCAAATGAGATATCTTGTATTGGCAAGAGAAGATTTGACAAATCAATTGGAAGGCCGAGCCCTACGCCAAAAAACCACTTTAGCTATTTGTAAGTTCCTTCTTGAAGATGTGATATGTACGTATGGGTGCATTGGGAAGATTGTTGTAGACAGAGGAGAACTAGATTCTAACAACGTTGAACAATTTTTTTCAAGAATGGGAATTCAACAGTCCTTAACTATGACATATAACCCTGAAGCTAATGGGAAGGTTGAGCGTGGACATAGCCCTATAGTAAAAGCTTTGGTGAAACCTTGTGATGGCAAGATAGCTAACTGGCCTCATCTGTTACCGTATGCACTATGGGCTGACCGCACTACTCACAGTTCCGTAACTGGGTTTATGCCATCAAAATTGATACTTGATCAAAAGCATATTATGCCAGTAGAGCAATCAATATTTTCCTGGGTTTCCTTGCCATGGGCAGATGAAATGAGTCGAGAAAATTTGCTTGATCTTAGAATAAGACAACTAGAAAGAAGGGATGAAGATGTTCAAATAGCTATGGAAAGGATGAAACAATGTCAACTACAGAACAAAGAAAGATTTGATACAACCCATCGCCTTTGACCAAGAAAGCTCCAAGAAGGTGATTGGGTCATAGTTTATGATAGCAGCTTGGATATCCAACATAGTACTTCTCGCAAATTTGCCAAAAGATGGTTCGGGCCATGTATGATTAGACAAGTGAATACAAATGTAGCGTATTTCCTAACTGAAATGGATGGAGTTGCTTTGAACTTACCAATTGCAGGAAACCGAATTAAGCTATTCAAGAGAGGGAAGATCAAAGCAACATTCATGGTCTAGGATAGTGAATTCAAATCTACACAAACTAGAGGTGGGTTTCAGACCCAACAAATCCAAAACTCTAACAATGAATTATACATTAAGGGTTTACCATGGAAGCAAAAACTCATAGTGTGATGGGTAGTGAGTGACCAAAATGAATAAGGTATTTTGCATTTATAGAGTCCTAGAGATGTCTAATACTTCCTCAAAAATTAATTACAATCATTCATTTGTGAGCTATAACTAAGCATTTCACATACATTGATTATTTATTCCCCAATTGTGAGGCTTTCATTAGTAATTAAACAAATTCAAAGGATAGTCGACTCTTCCGTTTCTAGCCAAGATTTGGTACTTGTAGCTCATTGCATAGAATGTTTATTTCCTAAGCAGATGGTTCAAGTTTGACCCCTTCCTAGTGTGATTGAAACAAAGATCATTCATTTCCTTTGTATTCACAATGTTGTATTTGGTTTATCTGTTGTAGATCGAGCTTTACCCAATCTTATGTGCATAACACTAATAACATACTCCACATTCATGGTCTAGGAGAGTGAATTCAAATTCGCACAAACTAGAGGTGGGTTTCAGACCCAACAAATACAAAACTCTACCAATTTATTATATATTAAGGATTTACCATGCAAGCAAAAACTTATACTAAAATGGGTTCGAAGTGACTAAAAGGAATGAGGTATTTTGCAATTCGAGACTACTATAGATGTTCAGTATTTCCTAAAAAATCGATTGCGGTGATTAATTTTTGAGCTATAATTAGCCATTTCACATACATTGATTATATATTCACCAATTCAAAGGCCTTGATTAGTAATTAGAAAAATTAGTAGAATAGTGGACCCTTTCTTTGAGAACCCATATTTTTCACTTGTAGTTCAGGGGATAGATCATGTGTTTCCTAATCGAAAGGCTGAAGGTTGGACATCTTCCTACTGCGATTCCAACAATAACCATTCATTACCTTTATATTCAAAATGATGGATTTATTTTATGTGTCGAGGATCAAGGTTTACCCAATCTCATGTGTAGAACACCACTAAGATACTCCACATTCCTTGTTTGGGATAGTGAATTTAAATTTCCATAAATTAGAGGTGGCTTTTTGACCTAACAAATGCAAAACTCTAACAATCTATTATACATTAAAGGTTTACCATGGAAACAAAAACTCATAGTGTGATGGGTCCTAAGTGACAAAAATGAATGAGCTATTTTGCATTTAGAGAGTCCTATAGATGTTCGATACTTCCTCAAAAATTAATTACGATCATTCATTTGTGAGCTATAACTAAGCATTTCACATACATTGATTATTCATTCCCCAATTCAGAGGCATTTATTAGTAATTAAACAAATTCAAAAGATAGTCGACTATTCTGTTTACAACCAAGATTTGGTACTTGTAGCTCATTGGATAGAATGTTTATTTCCTAAGAAGATGGTTCAAGCTCGACCCCTTCCTAGTACGATTGAAACAATGATCATTCATTTCCTTTGTATTCACAATGTTGTATTTGGTTTATCTGTTGCAGATCGAGCTTAACCCAATCTTATGTGCAGAACACTAATAACATACTCCACATTCATGGTCTAGGATAGTGAATTCAAATTTGCACAAACTAGAGATGGGTTGCAGACCCAACAAATGCAAAACTCTAGCGATGTATTATATATGAAGGATTTACAATACAAACAAAAACTTATACTATAATGGATCTGAAGTGACCAAAAGGAATGAGGTATTTTGCAATTAGAGACTGGTATACATGTTTAGTATTTCCTAAAAAATCGATTCCGGTGATTCATTTGTGATCTATAACTAAGCATTTCACATACATTGATTATTTATTCCCGAATTCAGAGTCATTGATTAGTTATTAGAGAAATTCATACGATAGTCGACTATTACTTTTGGTGCAAAGATTTGGCACTTGTAGCTTAGTGGATTGAGCTTCTGTTTCCTAAGAAATAGACCGAAGGTTTGACTCCTTCCTAGTGTGATTGAAACGATGATCAATGATTTCCTTTGTATTCACAATGTTGTACTTGGTTTATCTGTCGCAGATCGAGGTTTACCCAATCTTATGTGCATAACACTACTAAGATACTCTACATTCTTCGCCTAGGATAGTGAATTCAAATTTGCATAAACTAGAGATGGTTTTCAAACCCAACAAATGCAAAAGTCTAATGTTTTATTATACATTAAGGGTTTACCATGGAAGCAAAAACTCATACCCAAGTGCCCAAAACAAATGAGGTATTTTGCAATTAGAGACTAGTATAGATGTTCAGTATTTCTTAAAAAATCGATTGCGGTGATTAATTTGTGTGCTATAATTAGCCATTTCACATACATTGATTATATATTCACCAATTCAAAGGCCTTGATTAGTAATTAGAAAAATTAGTAGAATAGTGGACCCTTTCTTTGAGAACCCATATTTGTCACTTGTAGTTCAGGGGATAGATCATGTGTTTCCTAATCGAAAGGTTGAAGGTTGGACACCTTCCTAGTTCGATTCTAACAATAACCATTCATTACCTTTATATTCAAAATGATGGATTTATTTTATGTGTCGAGGATCAAGGTTTACCCAATCTCATGTGTAGAACACCACTAAGATACTCCACATTCCTTGTTTGGGATAGTGAATTTAAATTGGCATAAATTAGAGGTGGCTTTCTGACCCAACAAATGCAAAACTCTAACGATGTATTATACATTAAGGGTTTACCATGGAAACAAAAATTCATAGTATGATGGGTCCTGAGTCACAAAAATGAATGAGGTCTTTTGGATTTAGAGAGTCCTATAGATGTTCAATACTTCCTCAATGAATTAAAATAAGATGATTCATTTGTGAGCTATAACTAAGCATTTCACGTACATTTATTATTTATTCCCCAATTGAGATTGATTAGGAATTAGAGAAATTCATACGATAGTCGACTCTTTTTTTTGGTGGCACGATGAAGCACTTATAGCTCAATGGATAGAGCGCGTCTATTTCCTTAGCAAAAGGCTGAAGGTTCAACCCCTTCCTAGTGTGATTGAAACAATGATCATTCATTTCCTTCATATTCACAATGTTGTATTTGGTTTATCTGTCGCAGATCGAGGATTGTAACCCAATCTTATGTGTGTAACACTACTAAGATACTCCACATTCATGGTCTAGGATAATGAATTCAAATTTGCACAAACTAGAGGTGGGTTTTAGACCCAACAAATGCAAAATTCTAGCGATGTATTATATATTCAGGATTTACCATGCAAGCAAAAATTTATACTATGATGCGTCCCAAATGACCAATAGGAACGAGGAATTTTGCAATTAGCAATTAATACAGATGTTCAGTATTTCCTGAAAAATTGATTGCGGTGATTCATTTGTTAGCTATAATTAGCCAATTCACATACATTGATTATATATTCACCAATTCAGAGACATAGATTAATAATTATAAAAATTAATAGAATAGTGGACCCTTTCTTTTAGAAACAATATTTGCAACTTGTAGTTTAGTGGATAGAGCGTCTGTTTCCTAGCGAAAGGGTGAAGGTTGGACCCGTTCCTAGTGCGATTCAAACAATAACCATTCATTACCTTTATATTCAAAATGTTGTATTTATTTTATGTGTCAAGGATCGAGGTTTATCCAATCTCATTTGCATAACACTAGTAAGATACTCCACTTTCCTTGTCTGGGATAGTGAATTTACACTAAGCGTTTATCATGGAAGCAAAAACTCATAGTGTAATGGGTCCTGAGTGACCAAAATGAATAAGGTATTTTGCATTTAGAGACTCCTATAGATGTTTTATACTTCCTCAAAAATTAATTACGATCATTCGTTTGTGAGCTATAACTAAGCATTTTACATACATTGATTATCTATTCCCCAATTCAGAGGTATTCATTAGTAATTAGACAAATTCAAAGCATAGTCAACACTTTTGTTTACAGCCAAGATTTTGTAGCTCATTGGATAGAGCGTCTATTTCCTATGCAGAAGGTTGAAGTTTCGACCCCTTCCTAGTGTGATTCAAACAATGATCATTCATTTCCGTTGTATTCACAATGTCATATTTGGTTTTGTTGGGAGACAGGTCCCTCCGGATGGGAAGGGAGAAGAATAGTGTGGATGAACAAACTCGGCCGAGGCCAAAATCGGATGAGGAGTACCCGGCTATGGAGAGCCGGATGGTGCAGGCCCGGTGTGAACCGGATGAGGAGTACTCGGCTACGGAGAGCCGGATGGTGCAGGCCCGGTGTGAACCGGATGAGGAGTACTCGGCTAATCACACCGGATGAGGAGTACTCGGCTACGGAGAGCCGGATGACGCAGACCCGGTGCGAACCGGAGGAAGAGACATATTCGTAAATATGTTTCTGAGAGCCCATCGAGGCTACATTTGTAAATAGCCGAAAAGTCATATTAGTATAAATATGACTTAGGGCAAGCTTTTAGTGGTTGTTGTTAATTTTTTGGAGTTGTCATTATTTTTTTCTTGTTGGTGCAAGAAGAAGAGTCAGCACGTAACAGTGTACAAAGAGAGAGAGAGAGAGAGAGAGAAAGAGGTCGCTGCCTCTGTTGTAACCGCCGCTTGTGGCGAAGATCATGAGCACGAGGTCGTTGCCTCCGTGAACTCACTGTTTTGTACATTACTACATAGTGACAGTTTGCAGCCTATGGGCTGCCGTGGTTTTTCCCCTAGTTTGGGGTTTTCCACGTAAACCTCCTGTGTAATATCTTCCTCTTCTCTGTGTCGTGTTTTATTTCCCATTTTCTGTGTATCATTCTAAGCTCGGTTGTGGCCGAGCGTTGCGCATAAGGAACGTTGAGTTCCCGTCAGGTTTAAATGTCACCAATCGAGGTTTACCCAATCTTATGTGCATAACACGAATAAGATACTCCACATTCATGGTCTAGGATAGTGAATTCAAATTTGCACAAACTAGAGGTGGGTTTTAGACCCAACAAATGGAAAACTTTAGCAATGTATTATATATTAAGGATTTACAATGCAAACAATAACTTATGCTATGATGGGTCCCAAGTGACCAAAAGGAATAAGGTATTTTACAATTAGAGACTAGTATAAATGTTCAGTATTTCCTAAAAAACGATTTTTGTGATTCATTTGTGAACTATAACTAAGCATTTCACACACATTGATTATTTATGCCCCAATTCAGAGTCAATACTCAGGAATTAGAGAAATTCGTTGGATAGTTGACTCAAAACCCTCCAACATTTTCTACAAACTCCTTGTATACCCCTCCGTTACTTTCTAATATTCCCCAACCTAACCCCCTTCCCCCTTTTTGTAATGACCCCCACCCATATTTTCCCCCCAACACTTTGTATAATTCTGGTCTTTCCCCTCCCCCTATTTCTAACACATCCCCCTCCCCCCCTAATATCTTCACACACTCCCTCTCCTTTCTTAATAATTCCACACATGCACCCTCCCCCCCCCTATTCTCATATAATTTGAAAAATAACCCCTCCCTATTTACATATAATACCCCTCCCCTTTTTCCTAAGTCTAACAAACTAAAACTCTGTCTTATACATGTAGACCAAAAAACGGGTGTTAGCCGGCTGGCAAGGGAAGTCCAGAATGGGAAAAGGGGGATAATTAATAACCGGGAGCTGATTATCTATAATATTTAGAAGGATATTTTGAGAAGCGAACGGACGGATCGGAATCGGTATGCCGATCCAGATCCGGACCGGTTCGTAGCCGGTTGCCGGTTGGCACCGGTTTGTACTTAGAATCGAGGACCTATAAAAGGGCCCAGTTAGATTGTAATCATTAGTGGATAATTAATAAAGTGTTGTTGTTCTATATCTTAACCAGTGTTAATTACCGTTCTGTGCTACGTGTGTATTGTGATTAATGATCTTGCCGATTAGTAACCACTTAGGGTTTCATTAATACTTCGGTCTAAGTTTATCTCACTGCAAGACCCCTTTGGTGAAGTGTCTCAAAGGGACACCCTGTGTTAGGGCATTGTCCGGCCCCTAGCGATAACACAGTTTTTGGTGACCACGGTTCCTCCACAACGGCAGGAATGGATGACTAGACCAACGAACGACCCGGTTACGGAGCGAGCAAGAAGACTTGTCGAACGATTGCGGAAGCGAGAGGCTTTCCATCAGGTGGCAGAAGAGATCCGTGCGGATCGATCACTTTCCAAAGTAATCCGGCGAGTGGCCGCGGATTCACTTCGCATGTAACAAATTTCCCACCCGGACGAAGGAAGCAGCTTGAGCATTCTCCGGGATGCGGGATCCATTTTGCATGCATTAGCGATAGTGGAAGGCGATTCAGAACCGCTCTCAACCCTCGAATCGGATTCGGACGGCGAATGTAGTGCCCATTCGAATTGCCATAGTAGCCACAACATCCCAGACGGACTGGAGGAGGAGTAGTCAAATACCTTGCCAACACCAAAACCGGAGTTAACGGAACTGGAAGCCCCAAACTGGCAAGTGGCGGATCAACTTCTAACATCGCCACGTGAAACACCGAAAGAAGAGGAGGAAAGACCTCTCACACCGAAAGAAGCGGAGGGGAGACCCCTGACACCACCAACCCATGTTCCGACACTGAACGACGACATGCCGTTCCAATATCCAAAGTACCGGGATGATCCGGACGTGGAAGCTCATGTCTATGCATTTCTACAAACATGGGAAGCAAACCATGTGTCGCTACGCTTTACCGCCGTCGAAGCAGAACGCTTGAAGATTGTAGTGTTCGGCATGACCTTAAACCCTAAACCCTAAACCAGCCGCGCGATGTCGCTTGACGCACCCTCCGGACACCATCACGACGTTTGAGGACTTAAAAACCAGACTTTTACAGTTCTTCAACAAGGAGGTGGATCAACGGGAGATGGTCGACCTATTCTACACCATACGACAGGAACCTACGGAAACCATTTAGCAATTTGTAATTTGGTTCCAGCAAATGCACAACCAGCTAAATTGGGCAGCAACCGAAAAGACGCTCACGACCGAGACCGGCAGGATAGGTACCGGGATTAGAACGGTGATCGATATGAGAGACACAACCGGGATCACTCCCTAGGTTACAACCAACGGAGGGGGGATCAAGGCAATTATATAAACTGGCCCCGATAGGGTTACCAGAACAAAAAACGCTTCAACAAAAAATGGAACATTAGAAAGGAGGACCACCAATGGCAGCCGGACAAGGGCACACCAAGGACCCAACTGGACCAAGGCCAAGCACCTAACCAACCACCAATAGGACCTCAACCGGGTACCGAAGTGAATGCCGAATCCAGCAACACCCGAAAAGTGTACTGCTACTATTGCCGGCAAGAAGGACATTATAGTAATCAATGTCCGGTTAAAAGTTACGAGAAACGACCAACAGTAAATATAGTGGTAGCAGAAGTCGCCGACATACAACAAGTCACCACCAGGGCAAAAGGCAAAACAACGAAGTGGGAAACACAGGAAGCAATCCGAAAGCAAGCCACTGAGTGGGTGAAAAAGGCAGATGAGCGGAATGTGGCTGAGCTTGAACAACAAAAGGAGAAACCGGAAGAGGCCACCGACACGATTCAACCGGAAAACCCAACATGGCAAGCGTTACAAGAATGTCAAATTACACTGTCATTGGGTCAGTTATTATAGCTAGTACCCCAGTTTACGGAAGGGCTGAAATCAGGAATGACCACATCAAATCCGTTGCCGGCTCCTGCGTTCTTCTCAAATTCGGAAGAAGGGCCAATAGTGGTTGACACGAACAGTCCGGCAATCACTGCCATCATCAAAGGAAGAGAACTACCAGGCACGATTGTGGACAAAGGATTGGGCATGAATGTGATTAGTCTACGGACTTGTAATACTCTAGGAATCTAGGAATGGGAGCCTTGCCCATTTTGGCTCCGAATGGCGGATACAAGTTCGGTAAGACCTACCAGTTTGATATGGGATTTAGACATAACTATCAGATGACACACATTCCGTATTTTGGCGGTGGTTCTCCAGCTCAATGCGCAAGGGACTTACCCATTGTTGTTGGGCCGCCCATGGCTAAAAACGACGCATATCAAACAAAACTGGAGGAAAAACATGATTACCTTCTAGCGAGGAAAGGCTAAAGTAAGGGTACCTACCCACCCTCAATCGAGTACCGGCAAGGAGCTGACACTACTATATGGGGAAGACGTAAACATGCTCGAGGGGCTTGCTGACGAAGAGGTCGACCAATACTTAGAAGAAAACCCAAAAATTGTACCCCTATTTGAAATTGATGTAGCAGAAGCCCTGTCACCATATATAACACAATCGGATGATGCCGGTGAGGAACCGGATAGGGAAGCTATCAGAGAATGACGACAAGCACAAGAAGCTCTGGAGAGGGAGCTGGCGGTATTTGAATGCGTGAAAGCATCCCAGTTCGAGGAAGTGAACTTAGGAACCGGGGACGACGCAAGACCGGTTCATATTGCTAAGGAAATGTCACCGTATAAGAAGACGACGATGATCACTTTATTAAAGGAATTCTGAGACGTATTCGCCTGGTCCTATGAAGACATACGGGGGCTGGATCCTCAGTTGTACCAACACCAGATACATCTCAATAAGGATGCCAAACCGGTAGCACAACGGCATTACCGGATGAACCCTAACTATGTAGCAAAAGTCAAAGAGGAAATTGACAAGTTGCTACGGGTTTATCCGACCAGTGAAAAAAGCTACATGGTTAAGTCCCATAGTCATCGTGCCGAAAAAGAACGGTAAGATCTGGGTGTGTGTCGACTATCGGAAGCTCAATGTGGAAACAGTGACCAACGCCTTTCCACTTCCATTTACGGATGGAGTGCTGGACACGGTAGCGGGTCATGAAGTGTATAGCTTCCTAGACGGTTTCAGCGGCTACAATCAAATAAGGATGCACCCCGACGACCAAGACAAGATGGCATTTTATCACCGAATGGGGAATTTTCGTCGTAGTGGTAATGACGTTCGGGCTCAAGACCGCACCAGCGACCTTCCAACGAATAATCATGGAAATATTTGGCGAGTTCATCCCAACATTCATGCAAGTATTCTTGGATGACTTCACCGTGTATAGCTGAGAAGGAGAACATCTCCAACACCTCCGGCTATGTCTTGAGAAATGCAGGAGTTATCAATTAAGCCTGAAACCAGCAAAGTGTGTGTTCGAAGTAACAAGCGGTGCATTGCTGGGCCATATCGTCAGGAAGGAC
The DNA here is from genome assembly GCF_043228905.1 of Azolla caroliniana. Lineage (NCBI taxonomy): Eukaryota > Viridiplantae > Streptophyta > Polypodiopsida > Salviniales > Salviniaceae > Azolla > Azolla caroliniana. The sequence continues at coordinate 9,587,628 of NW_028230453.1, forward strand.
AGGATCGTAGTAGACCCCGATAAGGTCAAAGCAATCTTAGAAGCACCGGCACCACCCACGGCCAAAGCTTTGAGTCGGTTTCTAGGGCAAATTTGGTGGCATAGCCGGATGCTCCGGTATTTGGCCAATCTTGCTACACCGTTGCATGCCGCGGTTCACCAGACACTGTTTCAATGGACAACTATGGAGGATAAGGCTTACCGGGCACTGAAAGTACTGCTATCACAACCGTCGATGGTGCAACCACCGGACTGGTCAAAAGAATTCCACATGTTCGTCGATGCGTCCGACATAGCAATCGGCCACGCACTAATGCAATTGACTGAACCAAAATGGTACCAACTGGTTTATTATGCCAACCGGAAGCTATCCTAGGCGGAACGAAATTATTCAACAAAGGAAAGAGAAGCCTTAGGGATGATTTACAGTGTTACCAAGTTCAGGCACTATTTATTGGGAAGGAAATTTTCATTTCATATCGACCACTAAACGCTATTATATTTGGTCTCAAAGGGATTGCTCACCGATAAGCAGGCCCGATGGACATTGTTGCTCCAAGAGTTTGAGTTCGAAATATATCACCGGTTGGCAATACATCATGCGGTTGCCAATTATCTGAGCTAGTTAGACTCCGGCGAGACCGGTGATGGAATCCAGGATGAGTTTTCAGATGCCGAGTTGTTTAAAGTAACAGCAGAGACGGCAGGAGATAGCACGGTCGTCGACGAAGACAAGTGGCTAACCAACATGCATCAATTTCTAAGCATGAGACTACCACCGAAGGAGATGAACCAGGATGAGCGGAAGCGGTTGGTAGTACAAAGCCAACATTTTTGTCTACTACAAGACACCCTGTACCACAAAGGCGTAGATAGAATATGGCGGTGAGCAGTGCGAAGCGACGAAAAGGACACAATATTACGAGAAGCGCACTGCGGCGTTGCCGGAGAGCACTATGGCGTTGCCGAGATGCTACGGCAACAAAGATATGGCACAACGGGCTATGGTGGCCGACGACACTGAAGGACTCGGTCCGATACGCAAAAGACTATGATTTATGTCAACGGATGGGCCAACCAACAGAACAGACAAGGATGCCTCACCAGTTGGTGCTACCCTTAGAGCCATTTCAGAAATGGGGGCTGGACTTCGTTGGGCCATTTAAACCTTCGGCAATGAGAACCAGCAACAAATATGTTATAGTCGCCACAGATTATTGCACCAAGTGGGTAGAAGCCAAGGCTTTGTGGGACAACACTGCAGCATCAACGACAAAGTTTTTATATGAGTACATCTGGTGCCAATATGGATGCCCGATCGAGTTAATTAACGACCAAGGCGGACATTTTCTCGTTCAAGTGGGTAGAAGCCAAGGCTTTGTGGGACAACACTGCGGCATCAACGACAAAGTTTTTATATGAGTACATCTGGTGCTAGTATGGATGCCCGATCGAGTTAATTAACGACCAAGGCGGACATTTTCTCGTTCAAGTAGTGGAGAGCTTCACAACATTCTATGTAGTGGTACACAAGCACAATACCCCTTATTATCCATAGGCCAATGGAATGGCCGAATTAACAAAAAAAACACTCCAAAACATCCTGCGAAAGATCGTCAATGAAAACTGGACCGATTGGGACACGAAGCTGCATAGTGCACAATGGGCATACCGGACGGCATGCAAAATGAGTATCCGGTCAACACCATTCTGGTTAGCATTTGGGCTGGAAGCAGTAATGCCGATCGAATTTCAAGTTCCGAGTTTACAGATACAGGTTAGAGAACGACTAAGTGAAACGGAATCGGAAAAAATCTAGTTAACCGCATTCTGTGAACTAGAGGAACATCGGATAGCGAGTCTCATGCAGTTGGAACTGGAGTATCGACGAAGGAAGGCGTTCGTCGATCGACACCGAAAGGGCAATGAGAAGATGTTCGGGATTGGCAAGCCGGTACTCGTGTTCCAGAACCGGATGGGTCAGATGCTAGGAAAGCTACGGTTTCGGTGGACCAGACCGTATTGGATAACGCGGGAATTCAATGGTTCATACCAGCTCGGAACGCTCGCCAGTGAGATAATGGGCAAATGGGTCAATGGGTTTCGACTCAAACCATATTATGGACCTATGCCACAGAATCCGTTCAAGCAGACGGAGGCTGATGCAACAGTAGGAAGCGGTAAACAAGTACCCGACAATTAGGCGGAGCCGGCGTTCACGGATAACCTCCGCCGCGCACAGTCCCTTTCATTTCACGAACACAGAGTTCTCAACGCACACAGGCGATTATGAGTGATCAGGCGAGAGCAAGCAGAACACATAGGCACACTAATCTTACCACAACCTACCGACTCCGACGACGACATAGAATGCATGGTACTCTCAGAAGCGGCCTAGAAATGGCTTAAGCAACACAGTCTAGAGGGATTCTTGAGGATAGTCGAAGCACCGCCGCACGGGGATGCGGAAAATGTCGTCCAAGATATCGACACAGAGGTCATCACCGAAGAAGCCATTCGAGCCCTGACCAGCTTACCGGAAGGGGGAATATACTCGATCGACAACCCTTCACAGGAGCTGTTGACGAGGTATTTCGGAGAATACTCCTTGGGTAGCAATGCATACCGCACGCAAGGAGGCGAAGACCTATTGTTTCGAGAAATTTCTCGGGTACTCCACGAGTATGGTCATGTATACCCCCGACCATCGGCTATGCCCAAGAATAGAGCCAGTTTGATCATAGCCACCTACGAGGTAGTACAGGTGGATTGGCCAGTAATGATCGCCGACGGCCTGACCGCTGCCATTGTCTCAGTAAAAGATGGCAAAAATATGTGGACAGTGGTAGTGCAATGGCTCACTCTGTTAGCACCACTGGTGGAGCCCATGAAACAAAGGAAGCGGGGAAGATCGATAGAATTGACCCCCAAAACAGCTTCAAAACGACAACAACTCCTGGCTACCTAGGTGATAGGCTGGAAGGAGGCCGACACTTCACAAAAGGCGAAGGAGCGGCCTAATCGGAAGGTGCCGGAAGAGAAGGAGGCATCGGTGAACACCCCGGTGAGACCTGTGAAAATCCAGTTGCGCTAGACAAAACAACAACCGCACAAACCGCAGGGGCAGGACTCCTTGGCAACGTTAATCAATAGCAAGACCCTGGAGGAAGAAGAGCAGGAAGACGAGCCTACCGAGACTCTGATACGTTGTCCATAAACAAGTGACAAGGGCCACAAAGGGGAGAAATCAAGTCCGATGGAGGACATTATACTGGAACCACTCCTTGAGGAGCCGTTGTTGCCTCTTAGGAACACGGTCTGTGGTCAGTCCTTCGACCTAGACCCCAAGGTGGGTGGGAACAACGAACAGAGCTTAAGCGTACTACGTAAGGAGAGAACCGTTGTGGTTCCTCCGTGTGTAAGGGGAGACGGCTACAACTGACTCCTTATCACAGGTTGCGCTTACGTACTACTACGCTTACGTATCTGAGACACAGACACTGAATTAGTCGTAGCTATACACAGAAACTCAGAGAAGATAGTATTCTATTATCAGGCGTTCTTTTACAATTCTCAAAATTTACACGCACCTCCTTAAGAGGTTTTCTGTCCTTTATATATATGCAGGGTCTAATTAGCCGTTCACGCTTCCCTGCGTGAACCGTTACATACGTTACGCTTTATATAGTTTCTTATTCCTATGCTTTTGGCCGTCGGCTACTATTCCGGCGGACAACAGCCGCAACCAAGGAAGGTGTCAGAATTTGTTCAACAAGAATTGGTGATAGAGCAATTGGTGCGACAGGACATAGCAGAATCAGCGGTTGAGGACACGGAAGTACTGGTGGATCAAGAACCGGTCATTGAATTTCTCGTGTTGCCACCGCAGTCGCAACAACCAGAACCAGAGTGGCCGCTTGACGTAACCATCCATAATAGGCTCATACCTAGTGAAGAAGCCACCCCATGACCAGAACTAGCATGACAACAAGGCACCAACAATCAATGGCTACGATGGATAGCATAACAAGTGGCCGGGGTTGTCTGCCAGTTAGAAGCGGAAGAGAGAGCGCATGAAGACCAGTTGCTAGTCACAACCGAGGAATTAGGGAAGGCCTAGTCAAGAATTTGGAGCATGGAGGAAGACATAGAGAAGGCCAGAATAGAAATGGCCAAGTTGGTCATAGAAGGACCACAACAATCGGAACCGGTGGCTCTGGTAACTTTATAGAACAATAAGACCCCGGTGACTGAAGCAGGCCTGGATACTAATAAAATGCCAGCACAAGAGCTCGCCATATTACGGGAAGACCTGGCAGCACAAGAAGCCTTATGAGGCAGGGAGCAAGAATTGAAAAAAGCAGCAGAGGAGGAACAAAGGAAGACGGCCGACAGCCTCCGCTGAGCAGAGGAAAGCTTGAGAAAAGGTCATCAAGCATATGATCGGCTGAAAGAAGAGAAAGAGAAACTCCAACGAACAGCAGAAGTGGAGATTGAACGCCTCAAAGAGGAGCTCCAGCAACAAAAAGACTGTGAGGACCATGCTCGCCGGCTAATAAATCAAAAGCTAAAACAGAAAACCGACGACTTCGACCGACTACACCGGGATTATAAGCATTTGGATGCTAATCATAAGAAATTGATCACTGAAAGTGACCAACAATAGGAAAAGTGTAGGGAACTCTAGGAGGAAGTTAACCGGACCGTGGCAGCCTTGGTAGAGGAACAATCGAAAGGGGATGAAGCAGCAAAACAACTGGCAGAAGCGGTGAAAGAACAGGTAGAGCTGACCCGACAGCACTCCGAGGCAACGAAGTGCGCTACAATGGCTTTGAACAAAGTTCAGATGACCTATTAGAGCTAGCTCATGCACTATAGAAGCCAAGAAATGGCAACCGTGAGCTTGATCAAACAATTGAAGGACGAAAAACAAGCCGCGGAGAACAAGTTGAAGATGGAGTTGGGGCGGATCTAGGACATTGTACTGGCATGGAGAGACCGGATGAAAAGATTGGTAGAAGAAAGTTTGGTTCAATGGTGGTCTCAATGGGATAAGCAGGCGGCGAAGTTACAATTGCTGCGATCGGATGCAGAGAACCAGCGGAAGGACGATGACGATATCTATAAATTGGACAAGGAAAACATTGTTGCCATAAGGGAGGAATTGTCGGACGACTTCCTATCATTAGCCGGGGACCAATTGGCAGCGGTGACGCGATTGGTGGAGTAGTTGGATGATGACCAGCTGGATACACAACTCCAGCTCGAGCGGGATGAAGGAGAACGGCGACGACACGAAGTGGTCCGAAGAACTGCAGCGATCAACATCAATGATGAAGAGCAATCTTTGGAGAAGGCGCCGAATGAAGCCGGAACGGGGAAAAGCCAGCCGTATGGAACTCAGGAGGAGAAGACAAACATAACTCCGGAGGCGCAGCAGAAGGATGGAAACCGGCACACCGAAAACCAACAGTAGGAGGAGCCGCTAAAGGAAGGTCATCTGCAAGAAGCGGTGCACGCCGGGCAGCCGCACCAGGAGACGCCAAGACCAGTAGAGCAAGAAAAGGCGGAAGAGCCGGTAAGACCAACAGAAACGCAGGAAACTGAAGTCAAGTAGAAGTAGCCACAGCTGGAGCCGGAGCAACAACAAGAGCAGCCACCGTCGCAGGAACAACAGAAGCCGGGGCAACAACAGGAGGAGGAACAACAGCAGCAGTAGACGACTGAACAACTTCCCGAGGAACCATTGGAACCCTTAGATCAAAGCATTCTTGACATTTTGGAGGAAGAATGAAGGCCGGATCGTGGGATTCGACGTACAAGGTACTATCCCACGGGCGTGCCATGTGTTAGCCAACCGACAAGGGAAGTCCAGAATGGGAAAAGGGGGATAATTAATAACCGAGAGCTGATTATCTATAATATTTAGAAGCATATTTTGAGAAGCGAACAGACAGAATCATCGGTATGCTGAACTGGATCCAGACCGGTTCGTAGCCGGTTGCCAGTTGGCACCGGTTTGTACTTAGAACTGGGGACCTATAAAAGGGCCCAGTTAGATTGTAATCATTAGCGGATAATTAATAGAGTGTTGTTGTTCTGTATCTTAACCAATGTTAATTACCGTTCTGTGCTAAGTGTAATTCATCTTACGCGTGTATTGTGACTAATGATCTTGCCGATTAGTAACCACTTAGGAATTCATTAATACTTCGGTCTAAGTTTATCTCACCGCAACAGCCCTTTGGTGAAGTGTCTCAAAGGGACACCCTGGGTTAGGGCATTGTCCGGCCCCTAGCGATAACAACGGGTAGTGAGGCGTGCTAAACGAATCAGTAAACATTTTAAGCACGGCTTGCACCCTTGTAAGCGTCTCTTTTACATACTTGATAGGCCCCCCTTAACTTGTGATACCTACATGTGGCTAGGTAGAACAAACTCTCGTTTCCCCTTTTCCCCTTACACTAAATCACACACTAAAAAGTGAAATACTAGAAAACGACGAACCAAAATTTGGACTCCCCTGAGGAAACCTATAATTAATAGTAGGATACACAATCACTTTGATTATACCCTCTCCAAACACGAGACACAACTCCTCAACCTAGGTTTGAAACACATCCTCCCATCTTCCCCACCTCCAATTCTTATCCTACTTAAAGAATTTGATAGCCTTAGTAGGACCCTCCGACTTAAACACTTTTTCAAAGATGAGGATAATTCACCCCTAAATCCTTTTAAGCTACCTAACCCTAGTTGGCAACCTCCTACTAAATACACACCCCTAGAAAACATTATAGTTAAACATCAAACTCTCTTTAGTAATACACTTCATACACTCAAATTAAAACCCACTGGGATTCCACTCCACTTATTACAAGCCTTACAATCTCTTAAAAATAACAATAGAATCATAATTTTACCTACGAATAAAAACGTTGGAGTTTACGTTCTTAACAAAGACACATACTATAACAATGTTGTAGAACACCTTTCCGATTCTAATACCTATAGAGTAGTTTCCCACTATCCACTTGAGGAGTTATCATATAGACTTAAAAAAATTGTTAACAACCATCTAGGTACCTTATCCACCATAGACGCCAACTACATACTACATAAGCCCTCAATAGGGTACCAAGTATGCAATCTCTACTTCATCCCCAAACTCCACAAGAACCCAATGAGCTTTAGACCTATTTGTTCATATAATAACTCTCTTTTTGAACAGACGTCTAAATGGCTTCACCACCAATTCATGCCTATCCTTCTCCTTCAAAAACAATATTTGAAAGACTCACACTCCCTTAGCCAAACTCTAGAACATCTTAAACCACCCCCTAATAGCTTTATCTTTACCTTTGATGTTGAATCCTTATATCCTAGTATCCCCCCTAAGCTAGGTCTTGAAGCCTTATGAAAAATCATTACCCCCCATTTTTCGACTTCTAAAACTAACCTTATTTATACACTTAGCACACTCACATTAGAATATAACTTTCTCTCTTTTGACGACGTGATCTAGGGTACAACCATGGGTAGTAATTTTTCCCCCTTCATTCATAAAAGAGAATTATAAAAATGTCCCCTTTAGTGTTAGGAAATCACTAATATATAGTAGGAAACCACAAGTACTCTTCTACCCGTTATCTTCATACTTAGATATACACGAGATACCCCTAGGATAGGAATTCACAACATGCTAAAAAACCTCCACAAGGATTTACTCTTAGATCCCAAACTATCTAAGATACCTAGACCTTTTGTGTGTTGGACTAAGTCCAAGTCCATTCACTCTTTTTTGGTCAAAACGAAATATAGAAGGTCATCCCCAAAATCTCTTACTTAACACTACACATTTACTTAGTTATAACCCCCCACTTATGCATAACACACCCCCACTTATTACTTACCATAATCTCCCTCTTTTCATAGCCACCTCCATTTATTACTTAGCATACACATACTTATAACCCTCCACTCTTCTTAGCCCACCACCACTTATTGTGTATCATTCAACAACCTACCATTACCCCCTTCTTCTCTCTCCTATCACTAACTTTTATTTCTCCTCTCTCCCTCTCCCTCTTCCACCTCCCCCACCTTATATAAAGCTACACCCATCTTGTGAAAGACCTTTGCACTGATGAGCTCATTCATGTGCGAAACTAGTTTGTTGCATAAGGTCTTTCTTTTCATTCTAATAATATTTTCTTAAGTCTCTCTCTCTCTCTCAAGTGACCAAGTGACCCCTTCCTAGTGCGATTGAAACAACGATCAATCATTTCCTTTGCATTCACAATGTTGTATTTGGTTTATCTGTTGTAGATCGAGATTTACATAATATTATGTGCATAACACTAATAAGATACTCCACATTCATGGTCTAGGATAGTGAATTCCAATTTGTACAAACTAGAGGTCGGTTTCAAACCAAACAAATGCAAAACTTTAGCGATGTATTATATATTAAGGATTCACCTTGAAGCAAAAAAGTATACTATGATGGGTCCCAACTGACCAAAATGAATGAGGTATTTTGCAATTAGAGACTAGTATAGCTGTTCAATATTTCCTCAAAAATTGATTGCAAATATTAATTGGTGAGCTATAATTAGCCATTTCACATACATTGATTATATATTCGCCAATTCAGACGCATTGATTAGTAATTAGAAAAATTAATGGAATAGTGGACCCGTTCTAATCGAGCCAATATTTGCCACTTGTAGTTCAATGGATAGAGCGTCTGTTTCCTAAGAGAAAGGTTGAAGGTTAGACCCTTTCTTAGTGCGATTCAAACAATAACAACTCATTACCTTTGTATTCAAACCGTTGGATTAAGTTTCCCTCTCGAGGATCGAGGTTTACCCAATCTCATGGCCCTAACGCTACAAAGATACTCCACATTCTTGGTTTAGGATAGTGAATTCAAATTTGCATAAACTAGAGGTGGCTTTTAGATCCAACAAATGCAAAACTCTAATGATGTATTATACATTAAGGGTTTACCATGGAAGCCAAAACTCATAGTGTGATGGGTGATCCTTAGTGACCAAAATGAATGAGGTATTTTGCATTTACAAAGTCCTATAAATGTTCACTACTTCCTCAAAACTTAATTCCGACGATTCATTTGTGAGCTATAAATAAGCTTTTCATATACATTGATTATTTATTCCCCAATTCAGAGACATTACATAGGAAGTAGAGAAATTCATATGATAGTTGACTCTTTGTTTTCGTGCGAAGATCTGGCAATTGTAGCTCAGTGGATAGAGCGTTTGTTTCCTAAGTACAAGGCCGAAGTTTCGACCCCTTCCTAGTGCGATTGAAACAACAATCATTCATTTCCATTGTATTCCTTTATTTGTGGCGGATCGACGTTTACCCACAACAAATGCGAAACTCTAGCGACGTATTATATATTAAGGATTTACTTTGCAAGCAAACACTTATACTGTGATGCGTCCCAAGTGCCCAAGAGGAATGAGGTATTTTGCAATTAAAGACTAGGATAGAGGTTCAGTATTTCCTAAAAAATCGATTGTGCTAATTCATTTGTGACCTATAATTAGCCACTTCACATACATTGATTATATATTCACCAATTCAGAGGCATTGTTTAGTAATTAAAAAAATTAGTAGAATAGTGGACCATTTCATTTACATCCAATATTGTGCCATTGTAGATCAGTGGATAGACCGTCTGTTTCCTAACACTACAAAGATACTTCACATTCTTGGTTTCGGATAGGGATATTCAATTTTGCATAAACTAAAGGTGGCTTTTAGCCCCAACAAATGGAAAACTCTAACGATATATTATACATTTAGGGTTTACCATGCAAGCAAAAACTCATAGTGTGATGGGTGGTCCTGAGTGGCCAAAATGAATGAGGTATTTTGCATTTAAACAGTCCTATAGATCTTCAATACTTCCTCACAATTAATTACGACGATTTATTTGTGAGCTATAACTAAGCTTTTCACATACATTGATTATTTATTCCCCAATTCATAATCATTACATAGGAAGTAGAGAAAATCATCTGGTAATCGACTCTTTCTTTTCGTGCAAAGTTCCAGCACTTGTAGCTCAGTGGATAGAGTGTCTGTTTCATAAGCAGAAGGCCGAAGGATTGACCCCTTCCTAGTGCGATTGAAACGACGATCATTTATTTCCGTTGTATTCTTTTATATGTGGCAGATCGATGTTTACCCACCACAAATGCAAAACTCTAGCAACGTACTATATATTAAGGATTTACCATGAAAGCAAAAACATAAACTGTGATGGGTCCCAAGTGACCAGGAGGAATGAGGTATTTTACAATTAGAGACTACGATAGACCTTCAGTATTTCCTAAAAAATCGATTGTGCTGATTAATTTGTGACCTATAATTAGCCATTCCATATACATTGATTATATATTCGCCAATTGAGAGGCATTGTTTAGTAATTAGAAAAATTAGAAAGATGTGGCACTTGTAGCTCAGTGGATAGAGCGTCTGTATCCTAAGCAGAAGGCCGAAGGTTCGACCCCTTCCTAGTGCGATTGAAACCACGATCTTTCATTTCCGTTGTATTCGTTTATGTGTGGCGGATCGACGTTTACCTCCAACAAATACAAAACTCTAACGACGTATTATATTTAAAGGATTTACCATGCAAGCAAAATTATAAACTGTGATGGGTCCCAAGTGACCAAGAGCAATGAGGTATTTCGCAATTAGAGACTACGATAGAGGTTCAGTATTTCCTAAAAAATCGATTGTGCTGATTAATTTGTGACCTATAATTAGCCATTTCACATACATTGATTATATATTCACCAATTCAAAGGCATTGTTTAGTAATTAGAAAAATTAGAAAGATGTGGCACTTGTAGCTCAGTGGATAGAGCGTCTGTTTCCTAAGCAGAAGGCCGAAGGTTCGACCCCTTCCTAGTGCGATTGAAAAACCGATTATTTATTTCCGTTGGATTCTTTTACGTGTGGCGGATCGACGTTTACCTACAACAAATGCAAAACTCTAGCGAGGTATTATATTTTAAGGATTTACCATGCAAGCAAAAACATAAACTGTCATGGGTCCCAAGTGACCAAGAGGAATGAGGAATTTTGCAATTAGAGACTACGATAGAGGTTCAGTATCTCCTAAAAAATTGATTGTGTTGATTAATTTGTGACCTATAATTAGCCATTTCACATACATTGATTATATATTCGCCAATTTAGAGGAATTCTTTAGTAATTAAAAAAATTAGTAGAATAGTGCACCATTTCTTTTAGATCCAATATTGTGCCATTGTAGATCAGTAGATAGACAGTCTGTTTCCTAACACTACTAAGATACTTCACATTCTTGGTTTCGGATAGTGAAAATCAAATTTGCACTTGTAGCTCAGTGGATAGAGCGTCTGTTTCCTAAGCAGAAGGCCGAAGGTTCGACCCCTTCCTAGTGCGATTGAAACCACGATCTTTCATTTCCGTTGTATTCTTTTATGTGTGGCGGATCGACGTTTACCTCCAACAAATACAAAACTCTAACGACGTATTATATTTAAAGGATTTACCATGCAAGCAAAATTATAAACTGTGATGGGTCTCACGTGACCAAGAGGAATGAGGTATTTTGCAATTAGAGACTACGATAGAGGTTCAGTATTTCCTAAAAAATCGATTGTGCTGATTAATTTGTAACCTATAATTAGCCATTTCACATACATTGATTATATATTCACCAATTCAAAGGCATTATTTAGTAATTAGAAAAATTAGAAAGATGTGGCACTTGTAGCTCAGTGGATAGAGCATCTGTTTCCTAAGCAGAAGGCCGAAGGTTCGACCCCTTCCTAGTGCGATTGAAAAACCGATCATTTATTTCCGTTGGATTCTTTTACGTGTGGCGGATCGATGTTTACCTACAACAAATGCAAAACTATAGCGAGGTATTATATTTTAAGTATTTACCATGCAAGCAAAAACATAAACTGTCATGGGTCCCAAGTGACCAAGAGGAATGAGGAATTTTGCAATTAGAGACTACGATAGAGGTTCAGTATCTCCTAAAAAATTGATTGTGTTGATTAATTTGGGACCTATAATTAGCCATTTCACATACATTGATTATATATTCGCCAATTTAGAGGCATTCTTTAGTAATTAAAAAAATTAGTAGAATAGTGGACCATTTCTTTTAGATGCAATATTGTGCCATTGTAGATCAGTAGATAGACCGTCTGTTTCCTACACTACTAAGATACTTCACATTCTTGGTTTCGGATAGTGAAAATCAAATTTGCACTTGTAGCTCAGTGGATAGAGCGTCTGTTTCCTAAGCAGAAGGCCGAAGGTTCGACCCCTTCCTAGTGCGATTGAAACCACGATCTTTCATTTCCGTTGTATTCTTTTATGTGTGGCGGATCGACGTTTACCTCCAACAAATACAAAACTCTAACGACGTATTATATTTAAAGGATTTACCATGCAAGCAAAATTATAAACTGTGATGGGTCCCACGTGACCAAGAGGAATGAGGTATTTTGCAATTAGAGACTACGATAGAGGTTCAGTATTTCCTAAAAAATCGATTGTGCTGATTAATTTGTGACCTATAATTAGCCATTTCACATACATTGATTATATATTCACCAATTCAAAGGCATTGTTTAGTAATTAGAAAAATTAGAAAGATGTGGCACTTGTAGCTCAGTGGATAGAGCGTCTGTTTCCTAAGCAGAAGGCCGAAGGTTCGACCCCTTCCTAGTGCGATTGAAAAACCGATTATTTATTTCCGTTGGATTCTTTTACGTGTGGCGGATCGACGTTTACCTACAACAAATGCAAAACTCTAGCGAGGTATTATATTTTAAGGATTTACCATGCAAGCAAAAACATAAACTGTCATGGGTCCCAAGTGACCAAGAGGAATGAGGAATTTTGCAATTAGAGACTACGATAGAGGTTCAGTATCTCCTAAAAAATTGATTGTGTTGATTAATTTGTGACCTATAATTAGCCATTTCACATACATTGATTATATATTCGCCAATTTAGAGGCATTCTTTAGTAATTAAAAAAATTAGTAGAATAGTGCACCATTTCTTTTAGATCCAATATTGTGCCATTGTAGATCAGTAGATAGACAGTCTGTTTCCTAACACTATTAAGATACTTCACATTCTTGGTTTCGGATAGTGAAAATCAAATTTGCACTTGTAGCTCAGTGGATAGAGCGTCTGTTTCCTAAGCAGAAGGCCGAAGGTTCGACCCCTTCCTAGTGCGATTGAAACCACGATCTTTCATTTCCGTTGTATTCTTTTATGTGTGGCGGATCGACGTTTACCTCCAACAAATACAAAACTCTAACGACGTATTATATTTAAAGGATTTACCATGCAAGCAAAATTATAAACTGTGATGGGTCTCACGTGACCAAGAGGAATGAGGTATTTTGCAATTAGAGACTACGATAGAGGTTCAGTATTTCCTAAAAAATCGATTGTGCTGATTAATTTGTAACCTATAATTAGCCATTTCACATACATTGATTATATATTCACCAATTCAAAGGCATTATTTAGTAATTAGAAAAATTAGAAAGATGTGGCACTTGTAGCTCAGTGGATAGAGCATCTGTTTCCTAAGCAGAAGGCCGAAGGTTCGACCCCTTCCTAGTGCGATTGAAAAACCGATCATTTATTTCCGTTGGATTCTTTTACGTGTGGCGGATCGATGTTTACCTACAACAAATGCAAAACTATAGCGAGGTATTATATTTTAAGTATTTACCATGCAAGCAAAAACATAAACTGTCATGGGTCCCAAGTGACCAAGAGGAATGAGGAATTTTGCAATTAGAGACTACGATAGAGGTTCAGTATCTCCTAAAAAATTGATTGTGTTGATTAATTTGGGACCTATAATTAGCCATTTCACATACATTGATTATATATTCGCCAATTTAGAGGCATTCTTTAGTAATTAAAAAAATTAGTAGAATAGTGGACCATTTCTTTTAGATGCAATATTGTGCCATTGTAGATCAGTAGATAGACCGTCTGTTTCCTACACTACTAAGATACTTCACATTCTTGGTTTCGGATAGTGAAAATCAAATTTGCACTTGTAGCTCAGTGGATAGAGCGTCTGTTTCCTAAGCAGAAGGCCGAAGGTTCGACCCCTTCCTAGTGCGATTGAAACCACGATCTTTCATTTCCGTTGTATTCTTTTATGTGTGGCGGATCGACGTTTACCTCCAACAAATACAAAACTCTAACGACGTATTATATTTAAAGGATTTACCATGCAAGCAAAATTATAAACTGTGATGGGTCCCACGTGACCAAGAGGAATGAGGTATTTTGCAATTAGAGACTACGATAGAGGTTCAGTATTTCCTAAAAAATCGATTGTGCTGATTAATTTGTGACCTATAATTAGCCATTTCACATACATTGATTATATATTCACCAATTCAAAGGCATTGTTTAGTAATTAGAAAAATTAGAAAGATGTGGCACTTGTAGCTCAGTGGATAGAGCGTCTGTTTCCTAAGCAGAAGGCCGAAGGTTCGACCCCTTCCTAGTGCGATTGAAAAACCGATTATTTATTTCCGTTGGATTCTTTTACGTGTGGCGGATCGACGTTTACCTACAACAAATGCAAAACTCTAGCGAGGTATTATATTTTAAGGATTTACCATGCAAGCAAAAACATAAACTGTCATGGGTCCCAAGTGACCAAGAGGAATGAGGAATTTTGCAATTAGAGACTACGATAGAGGTTCAGTATCTCCTAAAAAATTGATTGTGTTGATTAATTTGTGACCTATAATTAGCCATTTCACATACATTGATTATATATTCGCCAATTTAGAGGCATTCTTTAGTAATTAAAAAAATTAGTAGAATAGTGCACCATTTCTTTTAGATCCAATATTGTGCCATTGTAGATCAGTAGATAGACAGTCTGTTTCCTAACACTATTAAGATACTTCACATTCTTGGTTTCGGATAGTGAAAATCAAATTTGCACTTGTAGCTCAGTGGATAGAGCGTCTGTTTCCTAAGCAGAAGGCCGAAGGTTCGACCCCTTCCTAGTGCGATTGAAACCACGATCTTTCATTTCCGTTGTATTCTTTTATGTGTGGCGGATCGACGTTTACCTCCAACAAATACAAAACTCTAACGACGTATTATATTTAAAGGATTTACCATGCAAGCAAAATTATAAACTGTGATGGGTCTCACGTGACCAAGAGGAATGAGGTATTTTGCAATTAGAGACTACGATAGAGGTTCAGTATTTCCTAAAAAATCGATTGTGCTGATTAATTTGTAACCTATAATTAGCCATTTCACATACATTGATTATATATTCACCAATTCAAAGGCATTATTTAGTAATTAGAAAAATTAGAAAGATGTGGCACTTGTAGCTCAGTGGATAGAGCATCTGTTTCCTAAGCAGAAGGCCGAAGGTTCGACCCCTTCCTAGTGCGATTGAAAAACCGATCATTTATTTCCGTTGGATTCTTTTACGTGTGGCGGATCGATGTTTACCTACAACAAATGCAAAACTATAGCGAGGTATTATATTTTAAGTATTTACCATGCAAGCAAAAACATAAACTGTCATGGGTCCCAAGTGACCAAGAGGAATGAGGAATTTTGCAATTAGAGACTACGATAGAGGTTCAGTATCTCCTAAAAAATTGATTGTGTTGATTAATTTGGGACCTATAATTAGCCATTTCACATACATTGATTATATATTCGCCAATTTAGAGGCATTCTTTAGTAATTAAAAAAATTAGTAGAATAGTGGACCATTTCTTTTAGACGCAATATTGTGCCATTGTAGATCAGTAGATAGACCGTCTGTTTCCTACACTACTAAGATACTTCACATTCTTGGTTTCGGATAGTGAAAATCAAATTTGCACTTGTAGCTCAGTGGATAGAGCGTCTGTTTCCTAAGCAGAAGGCCGAAGGTTCGACCCCTTCCTAGTGCGATTGAAACCACGATCTTTCATTTCCGTTGTATTCTTTTATGTGTGGCGGATCGACGTTTACCTCCAACAAATACAAAACTCTAACGACGTATTATATTTAAAGGATTTACCATGCAAGCAAAATTATAAACTGTGATGGGTCCCACGTGACCAAGAGGAATGAGGTATTTTGCAATTAGAGACTACGATAGAGGTTCAGTATTTCCTAAAAAATCGATTGTGCTGATTAATTTGTGACCTATAATTAGCCATTTCACATACATTGATTATATATTCACCAATTCAAAGGCATTGTTTAGTAATTAGAAAAATTAGAAAGATGTGGCACTTGTAGCTCAGTGGATAGAGCGTCTGTTTCCTAAGCAGAAGGCCGAAGGTTCGACCCCTTCCTAGTGCGATTGAAAAACCGATTATTTATTTCCGTTGGATTCTTTTACGTGTGGCGGATCGACGTTTACCTACAACAAATGCAAAACTCTAGCGAGGTATTATATTTTAAGGATTTACCATGCAAGCAAAAACATAAACTGTCATGGGTCCCAAGTGACCAAGAGGAATGAGGAATTTTGCAATTAGAGACTACGATAGAGGTTCAGTATCTCCAAAAAAATTGATTGTGTTGATTAATTTGTGACCTATAATTAGCCATTTCACATACATTGATTATATATTCGCCAATTTAGAGGCATTCTTTAGTAATTAAAAAAATTAGTAGAATAGTGCACCATTTCTTTTAGATCCAATATTGTGCCATTGTAGATCAGTAGATAGACAGTCTGTTTCCTAACACTACTAAGATACTTCACATTCTTGGTTTCGGATAGTGAAAATCAAATTTGCACTTGTAGCTCAGTGGATAGAGCGTCTGTTTCCTAAGCAGAAGGCCGAAGGTTCGACCCCTTCCTAGTGCGATTGAAACCACGATCTTTCATTTCCGTTGTATTCTTTTATGTGTGGCGGATCGACGTTTACCTCCAACAAATACAAAACTCTAACAACGTATTATATTTAAAGGATTTACCATGCAAGCAAAATTATAAACTGTGATGGGTCCCACGTGACCAAGAGGAATGAGGTATTTTGCAATTAGAGACTACGATAGAGGTTCAGTATTTCCTAAAAAATCGATTGTGCTAATTAATTTGTAACCTATAATTAGCCATTTCACATACATTGATTATATATTCACCAATTCAAAGGCATTGTTTAGTAATTAGAAAAATTAGAAAGATGTGGCACTTGTAGCTCAGTGGATAGAGCGTCTGTTTCCTAAGCAGAAGGCCGAAATTTTGACCCCTTCCTAGTGCGATTGAAACAACGATCATTTATTTCCGTTGCATTCTTTTATGTGTGGCGGATAGATGTTTACCTACAACAAATGCAAAACTCTAGCGACGTATTATATATTAAGGATTTATCATGCAAGCAAAAACATATACTGTGATGGGTCCCAAGTGACCAAGAGGAATGAGGTATTTTGCAATTAGAGACTACGATAGAGGTTCAGTATTTCCTAAGAAATCGATTGTGGAGATTAATTTGTGACCTATAATTAGCCATTTCACATACATTGATTATATATTAGCCAATTCAGAGGTATTGATTAGTAATTTGAAAAATTAGTAGAATAGTGGACCATTTCGTTTAGATCCAATATTTGGCCATTGTAGTTCACTACATAGACCGTCTGTTTCCTAACACTACTAAGATAGTTCACATTCCAGTATTAGGATAGTGAATTCAAATTTGCATAAACTAGTGGTGGCATTAGACCCAACAAATGCAAAACTCTAACGATGTATTATACGTTAACGGCTTACCATAGAATCAAAAAATCTTAGTGTGATGGGTGGTCCTCAGTGACCAAAATAAATGAGGTATTTTGCATTTACACTGACCTATAGATGTTCAATACTTCCTTAAAAATTAATTAAGACGATTTATTTCTCAGCTTTAACTAAGCTTTTGACATACATTGATTATTTATTCCCCAATTGATAGTCATTACATAGGAAGTAGAGAAAATCATATGATAGTCTACTCTTTGTTTACGTGAAAAGATCTGGCACTTGTAGCTCAGTGGATAGAGCGTCTGTTTCCTAAGCAGAAGGCCGAAGGTTCAACCCATTCCTAGTGCGATTGAAACAACAATCATTTATTTCCGTGGTATTCTTTTATGTGTGGCCGATCGAGGTTTACCCACAACAAATGCAAAACTCTAGCGACGTATTATATATTACGGATTTACCATGCAAGCAAAAACATATACTGTGATGGGTCCCAAGTGACCAAGAGGAATGAGGTATTTTGCAATTAGAGACTACGATAGAGGTTCAGTATTTCCTAAGAAATCGATTGTGGAGATTAATTTGTGACCTATAATTAGCCATTTCACATACATTGATTATATATTAGCCAATTCAGAGGTATTGATTAGTAATTTGAAAAATTAGTAGAATAGTGGACCATTTCGTTTAGATCCAATATTTGGCCATTGTAGTTCACTACATAGACCGTCTGTTTCCTAACACTACTAAGATAGTTCACATTCCAGTATTAGGATAGTGAATTCAAATTTGCATAAACTAGTGGTGGCATTAGACCCAACAAATGCAAAACTCTAACGATGTATTATACGTTAACGGCTTACCATTGAATCAAAAACTCATAGTGTGATGGGTGGTCCTGAGCGACCAAAATGAATGAGGTATTTCGCATTTACACTGATCTATAGATGTTCAATACTTCCTTAAAAATTAATTAAGACGATTTATTTGTAAGCTATAACTAAGCTTTTCACATACATTGATTATTTATTCCCCAATTGATAGTCATTACAAAGGAAGTAGAGAAAATCAAATGATAGTAGACTCTTTGTTTTCGTGAAAAGATCTGGCACTTGTAGCTCAGTGGATAGAGCGTCTGTTTCCTAAGCAGAAGGCCGAAGGTTCGACCCGTTCCTAGTGCGATTGAAACAACGATCATTTATTTCCGTTGTATTCTTTTATGTGTGGCGGATCGACGTTTACCCACAACAAATGCAAAACTCTAGCGACGTAATATATATTAAGGATTTACCATGCAAGCAAACACATATACTGTGATGGGTCCCAAGTTACCAAGAGGAATGAGGTATTTTGCAATTAGAGACTACGATAGAGGTTCAGTATTTCCTGAAAAATCGATTGTGCTGATTAATTTGTGACCTATAATTAGCCATTTCACATGCATTGATTATATATTCGCCATTTCAGAGGTATTGATTAGGAATTAAAAAAATTAGTAGAATAGTGGAGCATTTCTTTTAGATCCAATATTTGGCCATTGTAGTTCAGTGGATAGACCGTCTTTTTGCTAACACTACTAAGATACTTCACATTCTTGTATTAGGATAGTGAATTCAAATTTGCATAAACTAGTGGTGGCATTTAGACCCAACAAATGCAAAAGTCTAACTATGTATTATACGTTGTCGTAGTGTATTTCGTACACTACGTGAAAAAGTAAAAATAATATAACCGATTTAATTACATATAAATAAATAAAATAAAATATCAAGATATTTATCACGTGCATAGGGCAAGATTCGAACCATGTACCTCCACATAGCCAAACTTCAACTTTACCATTATGCTACCTTATCTTTAGTGTTCTATAAATAGATTTAATAACTATAAGTGCTTTATTTGCGCCTACCTTTATTAAAAAGGTAAATCATGCATTTTTAGAGTGCGTGAATATTTTATAGAAAAACGCAAGCAACTAAAAAGTGACTCATGCACATCTAGCGTGCATGAGCACTATATTTAGCAAATAAAAGCAAGGATTAAAAAAGCATCACATGCACATTTAGTGTGCATGAACATATTAGAAAAAAAAGCATGTAGCTATGCTTAGTCTCTCCCATCACTACATAAGGATGGGGAGCACAATGTAATAGGCGTGTGAAATATTTGGAAATTGGATATATTTCCGAAAACACCAACCGATTAATATAATCGTGGGATTCACGAAAATAATATAATCTATACTTGTGGGATTCACAAGTTTCTTATATCTTTCTTTCAATCTAAATACATATTCTTACCTAAATATTGACTAAATATACTAAACTCATGGGATTCACGAGATTCTTATCTTATAACTCTTTCTTACAACATATTTATATTCTTATTAGCCTTAAAACTCTCCTCTTCCTAGTCCAAAACCCCAGCGGTTTCCACCCGACTCACGCAACGATCCGGAGCCGAAAGGCACGACAACGTTAATGGCTTATCATGGAATCAAAAACTCATAGTCTGATGGGTGTTCCTGAGTGACGAAAATGAATGAGGTATTTTGCATTTACACTGACCTATAGATGTTCAATACTTCCTTAAAAATTAAGTAAGACGATTTATTTGTCAGCTATAACTAAGCTTTTCACATACATTGATTATTTATTCCCCAATTGATAGTAATTACAAAGGAAGTAGAGAAAATTATATGATAGTAGACTCTTTGTTTTCGTGAAAAGATTTGGCACTTGTAGCTCAGTGGATAGAGCGTCTGTTTCCTAAGCAGAAGGCCGAAGGTTCGACCCCTTCCTAGTGGGATTCAAAAAACGATCATTTATTTCCGTTGTAGTCTTTTATGTGTGGCGGATCGACATTTACCCACAAGAAATGCAAAACTCTCGCGGCGTATTATATATTAACGATTTACCATGCAAGCAAAAACATATAGTGTGATGGGTCCCAAGTGACCAAGAGGAATGAGGTATTTTGCAATTAGAGACTACGATAGAGGCTTAGTATTTCCTAAAAAATCAATTGTGCTAATGAATTTGTGACCTATAATTAGCCATTTCACATACATTGATTATATATTCGCCAATTCAGAGGCATTGATTAGTAATTTGAAAAATTATTATCTTTTAGATCCAATATTTGGCCATTGTAGTTCACTGGGTAGACCGTCTGTTTCCTAACACTACTAAGATACTTCACATTCTTGTATTAGGATAGTGAATTCAAATTTGCATAAACTAGTGGTGGCATTTAGACCCAACAAACTCTAACGATGTATTATACGTTCACTGGATAGACCGTCTGTTTCCTAACACTACTAAGATACTTCACATTCTTGTATTAGGATAGTGAATTCAAATTTGCATAAACTAGTGGTGGCATTTAGACCCAACAAACTCTAACGATGTATTATACGTTAAGGGTTTACCATGGAAGCAAAAACTCATAGTGTGATGGGTAGTCTTGAGTGACCAAAATGAATGAGGTATTTTGCATCTACACAGTTCTATAGATGTTCAATACTTCCTCAAAAATTAATTACGACGATTTATTTATTGATTATTTATTCCCCAATTCAGATTGATTGAATTCTAATGACAGAGATTCATACCATAGTCAACTCGTTCCTTTGGTGTAAAGACTTAGCACATGTAGCTAAGTGGAGAGAGCGTTTTTTTCCTAAGTACAAGGCCAAAGGTTCGACCCCTTTATACGATGATTGAAATGATGATCAATCATTTCCTTTGTATGCAGAACGTTGTATTTCGTTTATCTATCGCAGGTCGAGGTTTACCTAATCTTATGTGCATAACACTACTAAGATACTCCACATTCTTGGTCTGGGATAGTGAATTCAAATTCGCATAAACTAGAGATGGCTTTCAAATCCAACAAATGGAAAAGTCTAACGTTGTATTATATATTAAGGGTTTACCATGGAAGAAAAAACTAATAGTGTGATGGGTCCTGAGTGACCAAAATAAATGAGTTATTTTGGATTTACAGAGTCGTATAGATGTTCAATACTTCCTTAAAAATTAATTTCGATTATTCATTTGTGAGCTATAACTAAGCATGTCACATACATTGATTATTTATTCTCCAATTTAGAGGCATTCATTAGTAATTAAACAAATTCAAAGGATTGTCGACTCTTCCGTTTATAGCCACGATTTGGTACTTGTAGCTCATTTGATAGAGCGTCTATTTTCTAAGCAGAAGGTTGAAGATTCGACCCCTTCCTAGTGCGATTGAAACTACGATCATTCATTTCCTTTGTATTCACAATGTTATATTTGTTTTATATGTCACAAGTCGAGCTTTACCTAATCTTATGTGCATAACACTAATAAGATACTACACATTCATGGTCTAGGATAGTGAATTCAAATTTGCACAAACTACATGTGGGTTTCAGACCCAACAAATACAAAACTCTAGCGATGTAATATATTAAGGATTTACCATGCAAGCAAAAACTTATACTGTGATGATTCCCTAGTGACCAAAACGAATGAGGTATTTTGCAATTAGAGAGTAGTATAGCTATTCAGTATTTCCCAAAAAATGATTGTAGTGATTAATTTATGAGGTATAATTAGCCATGTCACATACATTGATTATATAGTCGCCAATTTAGAGGCATTGATTAATAATTAGAAAAATTAATATTATAGTGGACGCTTTCTTTTAGAACCAGTATTTGCCACTTGTAGTTAACTGGATAGATCATATGTTTCCTAAGCGAAAGGCTGAAGGTTGGATCCCTTCCTAGTGCGATTAAAACAATAACCATTCATTACGTTTGTATTCGAAATGGTGTATTTATTTTATCTGTCAAGTATCGAGGTTTACCCAATCTCATGTGCATAACACTAGTAAGATACTCCAAATTCCTTGTTAGGGATAGAGATTTTAATTTTGCATTTAGATAATTCTATAGATGTTCAATACATCCTCAAAAATTAATTAGGATGATTCATTTGTGAGATATAACTAAGCATTTCACATACATTGATTATTTATTCCCCAATTTAGAGTCATTGATTAGTAATTAAAGAAATTCATAGGATACTCGACTCTTTCATTTGGTGCCAAGATTAGACACTTGTAGCTCAGTGAATAGAGCATTTGTTTCCTAACCAGAAGGCCGAAGGTTTGACCCCTTCCTAGTGCGATTGAAACCACGATCGTTCATTTCCTTTGTAATCACAATGATCTATTTCGTTTATGTGTCGCGGATCGATGTTTACCCACAACAAATGCAAAACTCTAGAGATGTAGTATATATTAAGGATATACCATGCAAGCAAAAACTTATACTCTGATGGGTCCCAAGTGACCAAGAGGAATGAGGTATTTTGCAATTAGAGACTAGTATAGAGGTTCAGTATTTTCTAAAAAAGTTGATTGCGGATATTAAATTGTGAGCTATAATTAGCCATTTCACATACATTGATTATATATTCGCCAATTCAGAGGCATTGATTAGTAATTAGAAAAATTAGTAGAATAGTGGACCATTTCTTTTAGATCCAATATTTGGCAATTGTAGTTCAGTGGATAGACCGTCTGTTTCCTAACACTACTAAGATACTTCACATTCTTGGTTTAGGATAGTGAATTCAAATTTGCATAAACTAGAGGTGGCTTTTAGACCCAACAAATGCAAAACTCTACCGATGTATTATACAGTAAGGGTTTAGCATCGAATCAAAAACTCAGTGTGTGATGGGTGTTGAGTGACTAAAATGATTGAGGTATTTTGCATTACAGAGTCGTATAGATGTTCAATACAACCTCAAAAATCGATTACGATAATTCATTTATGAGCTATAACTAAGCCATTTAACATACATTGATTATATATTCGCCAATTCATAGGCATTGATAAGTAATTAGAAAATTAAAAATAATAGTGGACCCTTTCATTTAAATCCAATATTCCGCACTTATAGTTTAGTGGTTTGAGCGTTTGTTTCTTAACCTAAACATTGAAGGTTCGACCCCTTCCTAGTCCGATTCAAAGGAAAACCATTCATTTCCTTTGTATTCATAATAATGCATTTATTTTACGTGTTGAGGATCGAGCTTTACCCAATCTTATGTGTATAACACTACTATGATACTCCACATCCATGGTCTAGGATAGTGAATTCAAATTTGCACAAACTACAGGTCGCTTTTCGACCCAACAAATCCTCAAAAAATGATTACAATGATTTATTTGTGACCTATAATTAAGCATGTCACATACATTGATTATTTATTCCCAAATTCAGAGGCAATGACCATTCATTTTAGTTGTATTCACAATGCTAGATTTGGTTTCTGTGTCAAATGTCTAGGTTTATCCAATCTCATTTCGAGGTTTACCATGGGAGCAAAAACTCATAGAGTGAGTGACCTATAATTAAGCATGTAACATACATTGATTATTTATTCCCAAATTCAGAGGCAATGACCATTCATTTTAGTTGTATTCACAATGCTGGATTTGGTTTCTGTGTCGAATGTCTAGGTTTACCCAATCTCATTTTGAGGTTTACCATGGGAGCAAAAACTCATAGAGTGATGGGTTGTATTTTGCATTTAGAGACTTGTATAGTTGTTCAATACTTCCTCAAAAATCGATTACGATGATTCAGTTGTGAGCTTTAACTAAGTATTTCACATACATTGCTTATTTATTCCCCAATTCATAGCCATTGATTAGTAATTAGAGAAATTCATAGGATAGTCGACACTTCCTTTTGGAGCCAAGAATTGTCACTTGCAGCTCCGTGGATAGAGCGTCTCTTTCCTAAGATGGAGCCCGAAGGTTCAAGCCCTTCCTAGTGCGATTCAAAACAATGATCATTCATTTCCTTTGTATTCACAATGTTGTATTGGGTTTGTGTGTCGAGGATAAAGGTTTACCGAATCTAACACTACTAAGATACTCCACACTCATGGTCTAGAATAGTGAATTCTAATTTGCACAAACTACAGGTGGATTTTCAACCCAACAAATGCAAAACTCTAGCGATGGATTATACATTAAGGGGTTACCATGGAAGCAAAAACTCATAGTGTGATGGGTCTTGAGTGACCAAAATGAATGAGGTATTTTGCATTTAGAGACTCGTATAGATGTTCAATACTTTATCAAAAATCGATTACGATGATTCATTTGTGAGCTATAACTAAGCATTTCACATACATTGATTATTTATTCCCCAATTCAGAGCTATTGATTCGTTTTGGAGACAAGATTTGGTACTTGTAGCTCAATGCATAAAGTGTTTGTTTCCTAAGCAAAAGTCTGAAGGTTCGACCATTTCCTAGTGTGATTGAAACAATGACCATTCATTTCCTTTGTATTCATAATGCGGGATTTGGTTTATGTGTTGAGGATCGAGGTTTACCCAATCTCATGTGCATAACACTACTAAGATACTTCACATTCTTGGTCTAGGATAGTTAATTCAAATTTGCATAAACTAGAGGTGGCTTTGAGACCCAACAAATGCAAAACTCTAGTGATGTATTATACATTAAGGCTTTACCATGGAGCAAAAAACTCATAGTGTGATGGGTCCTTAGTGACCAAAATGAATGAGGTATTTTGCATTTAGAGACTAATATAGATGTTCAATACATCCTCAAAAATCGACTGTGATGATTCATTTGTGAGCTATAACTAAGCATTTCACATACATTGATTATTTATTCCCCAATTCATAGCCGTTGATTGGTTTTTGAGCCAAGATTTGGCACAAGAACTTTGACCTTGCTCTTTTTGCTTCATCTAATTCCCCTTGAATCGAGTCATATCGTCTGCACAACCAAGCCACAAAGCTCAAACTAGGGTTGGTTTGGTTGAACGATAAATTGAACAATAAGTAAGAAGCTAGGCAAGTTGGTTTGGTTTCCTTTGATGTGGATTTCATATAATTGGTGGAGAAGGAGGGTAAAATTTTAGCCATTACCATCTCATTCATGGCATCCCAATTCCCTCCCATCGCCCCAAACATCGATACCTTGATGGAGCCTGAGTTCTCGCAACCTCACGAACGACCACCCCCTTTGCAAATGGAGTGGCTCCTCCAGCTCCTCTCCAACTCCATGCTTCAAATCAACCACACAAATCAAGTTATGCTCTCCTTCCTCTCCGCTAACAACGACCACACTCAAGATCGACCAGATACCAAGGTCTGCCTGAAGTCCTTCTTTGGCTTGCCTTTCAAGGTTGTCTTAGCCTGGTTGGACCACTTTGAGATGATCTCCAGTTACCATCGATGGTCTGATGAATGCAAAGCTTTGGAAGTTCGTACCCTGCTCGAAAATGTCGCTGCCACCTGGTACATCTAACAATCAAGCGACATGACTGAGAAATGGCGCCGGAAGTGTTTCTATTCCAACAATTACGGACACGTCCGACATCATGTCCACCAATTATTGCAACAACAATATCAGAAGCAAAAAGTACAACTGCACGAATTTGTTATCCTCTAATCAGAAGCCTTGGGGTTCTGCCTCAAGTTCGCGTATCTTTGTCGTATTTTCTCAACATCTTTGGTGAACCCGACGTGAAAGAAGGCGGTAGGAGGGTACAAGCGAAACTCAAGGAGAGGAATTGATGAAAAGCATGGTGTCCATCGTGGAATACATGCTGAAGGCGAGAGATCGGGAGACTTTAATCGACAAATCTGTTGATCGAACGGTGGAGATAGCTGGACAATTTGGTGGCAAGAACATCACGGATTTCCTTGCTACGTATCGGAATGAGATGCAATAGAGGGATGTCCACGATCTTAAACAAATTTCTAGCTGTAAGCATGTGGTGGAACCAAGGATCTGCGAGCGCGTCATGGAGATCCAAAACAAGCATACATCTTGGGCGAACTTCGAGATGACGCTTCGTGTTGAATACATCCTTGAAGATGCGTCAAGAATGACTCGGCATTCGCAAATGATTTGGATCAAGAAGAAATGGAAGAATCTTTGTGCGTTGGGAGTTTATGCAGAATTCGACCAGAAGTACAACCGACTTCCGAGTGTTGATCAACGAGTTCTCGATGGAGATAAAGTCTTGTTGTTCTTGAAGGCGGTGGATACAAAAGACTGATGAGAATTGGGTATCTTTTTGGAGGATGAAATGCAACCAAATGGCTTGGTAGCAAACTAGGCGGTGGTGAAGAATGCTTGCAGTCGTTTTGACAAGCGTCGGCAATGGCTAGAGGAAACTGACGTGGGGAATCCGCAATCGTGGAGGAGGAAGGCGCCTGCGAAGATCGAGCCTAGCAAGCCGATCAATAATTTCGACAAGAAAGCGATGAAAGAATCTATAATCAAAGAGCTCTCCAAGAAGTTTTAAGCGGTATCACTAACCAACTTAGGTTGACACGGGCCCAAGGGAAAAGAAGCGTTTAGATGTGTGTGGTGTGAGACCTTTGAGCACTCACGAAGGAAGTGTGCTGACTTGGAAGACGTGATTCGCAAGAACGTCGTCTATTTGGACGGCAACATGATCCACTCGAGAGAGACCCGAAAGCCACTACGAGTGAACTTCGGAAGAGGCGGGCTGAAAAGATTGTGAAAGAAGAAGACGCAAGGCATGTGGAAGCTATGCACTATGCCACATCGGTCGGGATACGAGTTGGAAGAGAGAATCTCAAGACCATCAAGCCAGTAGCTGGGTTTTGACCAATGGTCTTCGAGTGTGAGAAAACCAGCAAAATCGATTTGAAGGATCTAAAACTTGTTGATCGGAATGTGCGGCGAGTTACCGGATGGTCGGATCTAGACGATGATAAAACAACCTTTGCGGAGGTTGTTTAACTGTAGCAAATAGAGGCTTACCCAATCTTATGTGCATAAGACTAATCAGATACTCCACATTCATGGTCTAGGATAGTGAATTCAAAATTGCACAAACTAGAGGTGGGTTTCAGACCCAACAAATGCAAAACTCTAGCGATGTATTATATATTAAGGATTTACCATGCAAGCAAAAACTTATACTATGATGGGTCCCTAGTGACCAAAAGGAATGAGGTATTTTGTAATTAGAGACTAGTATAGATATTAAGTATTTCCTAAAAAATTGATTACGATGAATAATTTGTGAGCTATAATTAGGCATTTCACATACATTGATTATATATTTGCCAATTCAGAGACGTTGATTAGTAATTACAAAAATTATTAGAATAGCCGACCCTTTCTTTTAGATCCAATATTTGGCAGTTTTAGTTAAGTGGATAGAGCGTCTATTTACTAAGCAAAAGGCGGAAAGTTCGACCCCTTCCTACTGCGATTGAAGCAATGACCATTCATTTCCTTTGTATTCATAATTCTGGATTTAGTTTCTGTGTCGAGGATCGAGATTTACGTAATCTCATGTGCATAACACTACTAAGATACACCACATTCTTGGTCTAACGATGGCTTTTAGACCCAAAAAATGCAAAACTTAACGATGTATTATACATCAACGGTTTACCATGGAAGCAAAAAATCATAGTGTGATGGGTCATGAGTGACCAAAATGAATGAGGTATTTTGCATTTAGAGAGTTGTATAGATGTTCAATACTTCCTCAAATATAAATTACGATGGTTCATTGGTGAGCTATAACTAAGCATTTCACATACATTGATTATATATTTCCCAATTCAGAGTCATTAATTACTAATTAGCGAAAGTCATAGGATAGTCGACTCTATCCTTTTGTGCGAGATCAAGCACTTGTAGCTCACTAGATAGAGCGTCTGTTTCCTAAGCAGAAGCCGGAAGGTTCGACCCCTTCCTAGTGCGGTTGAAACAATGATCATTCATTTTCTTTGTATTCACAATGTTGTATTTGGTTTATCTATCGTAGATCAAGGTTTACCCAATCTTATGTGCATAACGCTAATAAGATACTCCACATTCATGGCCTAGGATAGTGAATTCAAATTTGCACAAACTAGAGGTGGGTTGCAGACCTAAGAAATGCAAAACTCTAGCGGTCTATTATATATTAAGGATTTACAATGCAAGCAAAAACTTATACCATGATCGGTCCCAAGTGACCAAAAGGACTAAGGTATTATGCAATTAGAGATTAGTATAGATGTTCAATATCTCCTAAAAAATCGATTCCAGTGATTCATTTGTGAGCTATAACTAAGCATTTCACATACATTGATTATTTATTCCCAATTCATAGTCATTGATTAGTTATTAGAAAAGTTCATAGGATATTGGACTGTTTGTTTTGGTGCAAAGATCTGGCACTTGTAACTCAGTGGGTCGAGCGTATGTTTCCTAAGCAAATGGCCGAAGGTTCGAATCTTTCCTAGTGCGATTGAAACAATGACCAATCATTTCCTTTGTATTCACAATGTTGTATTTGGTTTATCTGTCCCAGATGGAGGTTTATCCACTCTTATGTGCATAACAGTAATAAGATACTCCACATTCATGGTCTAGGATAGTGAATTCAAATTTGGACAAACTAGAGGTGGCTTAAGATACTCCACATTCATGGTCTAGGATAGTGAATTCAAATTTGGACAAACTAGAGGTGGCTTTGAGACCTAGCAAATACAAAAGTCTAGCGATGTATTATCCATTAAGGGTTTACTATTGAAGCAAAAACTCATAGTGTGGTGGGTCCTCAGTGACCAAAATGAATCAGGTATTTTGCATTTAGAGACTTGCATAGATGTTCAATACTTCTAAAAAATCAAGCACTTGTAGCTAAGTGTATAGAGTGTTTGTTTCCTAAGCAGAAGACTGAATGTTCGACCCCTTCCTAGTGTGATTGAGACAATAATCATTCATTTTTTTGTATTCATAATGTTGTCTTTGATTTATGTGTCATAGATGGACGTTTATGCACAAGTAATGCAAAACTCTAGCATTGTATTATATATTAAGGATTTAGTATGCAAGAAAAAAGGTATACTGTGATGGGTCTGAAGTAACCAAAATAATTGAGGTCTTTTGCAATTAGAGACTAATATAGATGTTAAGTATTTACTATTAAATCGATTGTAGTGATTAATTTGTGAGCTATAATTAGCCATTTCTCATACATTGATTATATATTCGCCAATTTACAGGTGTGTTTCCTAAACGAAAGTGTGATGGTTCGAACCCTTCCTAGTGCGATTCAAACAATAACCATTCATTTCCTCTGTATTCATAATGATGGATTTACTTTACGTGCCGAGGATCAAGCTTTACCCAATAGTTCTTCAAAAATTAATTACGATGATTCATATTTGAGTTATACGTAAGCATTTCACATACATTGATTACTTATTCCCTAATTCAAAGTCATTGATTCGTAATTAGAGAAATTCATTAGATAGTGGATTCTTTATTTTGGGGCCAAGATGAGGCACTTCTAGCTCAGTGGATAGAGCGTCTACTACTAAGTAGAAGGTCGAAGGTTTGACCCCTTCCTAGTGCGGTTGAAAGAATGATCATTCATTTCCTTTGTATTCACAATGTTGTATTTGGTTGAAGTGTCTCAGGTCGAGGTTTACCCAATCATATGTGCATAATATTAATGAGATACTCCACATTCATGGTCTAGGATAGTAAATTCAAATTTACACAAACAAGAGGTAGGTTCAAGACCCAACAAATGCAAAACTCTAGCGATGTATTATATATAAAGGATTTACCATGCAAAAAAAAAATTATACTATGATGGATCCCAAGTAACCAAAAGGAATGAGGTATTTTGCAATTAGACAATAGTATTTCCTAAAAAATCGATTGCGGTGAATAATTTGTGAGCTATAATTAGGCATTTCACATACATTGATTATATATTTGCCAAGTTAGAGACGTTGATTAGTAATTAGAAAACTTATTATAATAGACGACCCTTTCTTTTAGATCCAATATTTTGCACTTTTAGTTTAGTGGATAAAGTGTTTGTTTCCTAAGCAACAAGCGGAATATTCAACCCCTTCCTAGTGCGATTGAAACAATCACTATTCATGTCCTTTGTATTCATAATTTTGGATTTGTTTTCTCTGTCGAGGATCGAGGATTACCTAATCTCATGTGCATAACACTTCCAAGATACTCCACATTCTTGGTCTAGGATAGTGAATTCAATTTTACATAAACTAGAGGTAGCTTTGAGACCCAAAAAATACAAATCTCTAACGATCTATTATACATTAATGGTTTACCATGGAAGCAAAACATCATAGTGTGATGGGTCCTGAGTGACCAAAATAAATGATTTATCCTGCATTTGGAGAGTCGTATAGATGTTCCATACTTCCTCAAAAATTAGGCACTTGTAACTCATTGGATAGAGTGTTTATTTCCTAAGCAGATTGTTGAAGAAGTTCGACCCCTTCCTAGTGCAATTGAAACAATGATCATTCACAATGTTGTATTTCGTTTATCTATCACAGATCGAGCTTTACGCAATCTTATGTGCATAACACTAATAACATACTCCACATTCATGGTGTCAGGAATAGTACTAAAACAGAGATGGAATTAGTACTAAGAACAACAGTACTATTAGTACTAAGAGGACGGGACTGCGTAAGATTCCCGAGAGACGGGACTGCGTAAGATTCCCGAGAGAGGAAGTGAGAAGAGGAGAGAGAGAGAGATAGCGAGAATGAGAGAGATGATGACAGCAGCTATATATTATGTGAAAAGATAAGTACAAGCGGCTAAGAGGCTTAAGACTGGCGTTGAACCAATTTGGTTCAAAACAATGCCTTGTGCCTCCTTTTATAGTGTTTTTAGGAATAATCTTGAAGCTTCTAGAATGTTCCAGAGAGATCTGGAATATACATCAATTTTCTATGATAAAGTATAAATGAAAATAATATCCTACAAAATACAATTCCTAATCTAATGGTAGCATAAAGTCATGGGTTCGAGTCTTGCCATGACACTATCTCCCCCTTAAAGACGACGAGTGGAACGAGTCGGCGCTAACTGCGGACCGGGTTTGTCCGGATACTTTCGGTGGAAATCAGCAAGAAGATCTTGTGCATTGGCAACATTCTCGACGGGTTCCCAAGTACGTTCGCTCGGACTATAACCGAGCCAATCGACCAAGTAATAAAGTTTGTTGCGAACAAGTTTGGAATCGAGGATGGCAACAACTTCATACTCCGGGCCGGCATCCAACTCCAGCGGGGGCGGCGGTGGTGTCACACGATCGGGAATGGTGTTTGCTTTATAAGGTTCAAGAAGAGAACAATGGAAAACCGGATGTATCTGAAGCTGTGGAGGGAGATCCAGGCGGAAGGTGACATCATTAATCTTCCCTGTAATACGGAAAGGACCGAGTCGTCGATGATCCAACTTGTCGCACGGTCGAGTAGTCTTGATGTGACGACGTAAGAGCCATACTCGATCTCCGATGGCAAAAGAGGAGGGAATCCGATGACGATCCGCATAAGTCTTCTGTGTGTGTTGAGCATGACGAAGGTGAGTAGAGAGATCCATTTGGAACTTGCGTAGCCTCTCCAAATGGTCCTCGGCACGAGGATTGGTAGGTAGCTCCGGAGTGTCGATCACCGACCAGCGAGGATGGAAACCGGTATAAGCGAGAAATGGGGAGACCCGAGTCGAGGAGTGAATAGCATTATTATACGCAAACTCCGCAAAGTGGAGAATCTCGGCCCAATCGTCCTGTTGATAACTCAGGAAACACCGGAGATATTGCTCCAACGTTTGGTTTGTTCGTTCCGCCTGTCCGTCAGTTTGAGGATGGTAGCCGGAGGAGAGGTTGCAGGAGACCTTGAGCATCCTGAAGAGATGCTGCCAAAATTTGGAGACAAACTGCGGGCCTCGGTCACTGATAATACTGTCTGGTAGGCCATGATGCCGAAATACCTCACGCATAACCAGAGCGGCGGTTTCCTCGCTAGTGATGGCTTTAGTACATGGCACAAAATGTGCCATCTTCGTATATCGATCGACGACGGTTAGGATAGCATCGAACCCCTTCGAGACCGGCAGATCTGTAATAAAATCAAGACAAATAGACTGCCATGGCTTATTTGGAATTGGTAAAGGTTCCAACAAGCCATATGGATGGTGTCGTGGCATCTTTGCTCGGCAGCAAGCATCATAGGTCCGAACGTAGTCGTCGACAAAACGGCGCATGTGGGGCCACCAAAAAGATCGCTGCACTAACTCCAACGTCTTGGTACTACCGAAATGTCCCGCCGTATGGGTGTCGTGACAATGTTGGACGATTTGAAGGCGACAGGAGCAATCGGGGACATATACGCGCTTTTTAAAGAATAACAAACCATCATGATATTCGAATTGTCGGTAGTCAATACCTGGTTGTTGAGACTGAGAACAGGATGCCTGAGAAGTATCAATGTGTGCCAGGATGTCTTGAGCAAAGCTATCCGTCTTCAAGGTTGCACGTATGTCATCGGTAATCCGTGAATCCATCGGGGTGTGAAAAATCCGCGTCGTGTGCAATCGTGTTGGTCCCAAGATTACTTGCTTTTGATTATCAAATGTTGCGTCACCAGGACGAGGTGCAAGATATGAACGCCGTGATAGTGCATCTGCTTTTCCTTGCTGCTTCCCCGGTCGATATGTGATTTCGAAGTTGAAACGCGTGAGGAATTGCGCCCACCGAGCTTGCCGTCGATTTAGTACGCGAGCGTTCTGAAAATAAGCAAGATTTTTATGATCGCTAAAGACAATGACCTGATGTGGAGAGCCCTCTAAGAAATGCCGCCATTGTACAAATGAATCCACGATGGCTAATAACTCCTTGTCATGTATTTCGTAGTTGATTTCTGCGACATTGAATTTGCGCGAATGGAAAGCCACCGGATGCAACTCTTCTTTATCGCCTTGTTGAGAAAGGATGCTACCGAGGGCGAAATCTGATGCGTCGGCCTCCATGATGAATGGTTTGCTTGTATCCACATGAGCTAGAATCGGTGCTGATGTAAAGGCTTTCTTAAGATGCCGAAAAGCCATATCTGCTTCGATGGACCAAAGAAATGCTTGGCCCTTCTTCGTAAGTTGTGTGAGAGGTAAAATAATCTTCGAGTAATCCTGTATAAACTTACGGTAGAAGTTAGCAAAGCCTAGAAAACATTGTACATCTCGTACCGACCGTGGAATTTGCCACTCTAGTACAGTTTGGATTTTAGCTGGATCCATGGCGATGCCCTTTGAGGAGATGACGTAGCCTAGAAATTCCACTTGCTTGCAGTCAAAGCTACATTTCTCTAGCTTGGCATAAAGACCATTCTCGCGGAGTCGCTTTAGTACTAATAGTACATGAGAATCGTGCTCTTCCTGGGTCTTCGAATAAATCAACAGATCATCCAGATAAATGATCAAACAGATATCCAAGAGGTCTCTGAATATATCATTTGCCATGTGTTGGAAGACTGCGGGTGCATTGGTTAGGCCAAACGGCATAACAGTATACTCGAAATGCCCATACCGCGTGCGAAAAGCGGTCTTCCACTCATCTCCCGGTCGGATCCGCACGAGATTATACGCTCCTCGTAGGTCGATTTTAGTAAAAAACTTGGCACCATTAACTCGCTCTAAAAGACTTGATATAAGAGGAAATGCATACCTATTCCGGATGGTGAGTTTATTCAATCCGCGGTAATCAACGACAAGACGAAGTGAGCCATCTTTCTTCTTGACAAAGAAGATGGGTGCACCGGCCGAAGATTTCGAATGACGGATGAACCCGCTTGCCAAGTTCTCCTCTATGTAGGCTCGAAGGACTTCTAACTCGGTGGGTGACAAGTTGTAAATTGGTCCCCATGGTGGCTCGGTTCCTGGTTGTAAATCGATGGGACAGTCATAGGGACGGTGATGAGGAAGGGTACCGGCTTTTACCTTGTCAAATACATCGGCATAAGGATGATATTTTGCCGGAAGTTGTATTGAGGAGTCCTTCTTAATAGTGCTAGAAGGATGTACTGATATGGCAAATAGGAACATTGCCTCCTTGGGTCCTTCTTCGCGTAGTTGATGGAGTGAAATGGTCGAAACTCGGTGAGTTGATTCTTGGGGTGGTCGATATCGGACTTCTCTTGTTCTCCAATCTATGGCTGGATTATGTAATTCAAGCCAAGGTAATCCTAGGACAATGGGATGCTCTGGACTAATAATTATATTAAATGATATTATACACACAAAACTACCTAGGACAACTTGAATGGGTTCTGATTCTTCTACAATATTCCCGGAAGCAATGGGACGACCATCAATGACCACTACAGATGCGGGACAAGGAAGTTTTCTTAAGGATATCTGAGAAGCTTGGGCAAAATTTCGATCCATGAAACAGGAATTAGCTCCGGAATCTAGAAGTGCTAGGACGGGTACTGGGGGAGTACTTTTAGTACTAACAATGACTTGGGCTAGGAACACATTGCTAACTTGCTTGGAAGGAATGGAACCACTAATGGGCTGTACAGATCTAGGGCTGCTGTCCAACCAAATGGCTCCTATTTTGGCTGGACTCAATCGTTTAACTCTTCATCTAATTGACTAAGGATTTCAAATTTATTTGAGATACTTGGGCTATTAGTACTATGAATACTATCTGACACTCTATTAGTACTATTAATACTATCAGACACTCCAAAGGGAAGAATTGACTCGGGTTTAGTACAGGCGACGATTTGATTTACCTATCTTCTTGGCCTATGGGGACAATTGATGGCGATATGTCCTGGTCCACCGCAATAAAGACATAATCGATTGGCACGTCGTCGCTGCTTTTCTTCTTCCGATAACGGGCCGCGTCGACGCATGGTATCGATCTCCATCGGTGTCGAAGTATTTGCTTGAGGTGTGTCTCGTGCAAACGGTTTAGCCGCGACTGCGGCGTAAGTGGGCTCTGGCCTAGAGCGTGGTATCTGTAATTGACGTTCTGAACGCCGTTCAAAAAGGCGGTTGTCACATCGAACTGCTCGACTGATTGCCTCCGTAAGAGACTTTGGTTCTTCGGGGAAAGTTAGAAGTAGATCTTTGACATCGTTTCGCAAGCCATAGCGAAACTGCTCCATTAGTGCTTGATCATCCCAGGGTATATTTGAAGCAAGTAGGCGGAAATCACCCACGTAGGCAGAGGCTGGACGATCGCCTTGACGCAATCGCCGGATCTTGTTGATCGCCGTCCTGATGCTGTCGGTGTCTCCAAAGGAGGCTTTAAACTCACCAATAAAATCTTCAAAGTTATTAAGTAAGGGTGATTGTTTTTCTAGAAGCGGAGCAAACCATGCCAAGGCTGAGCCGCTAAGTAGTGTGCCTATTAGGCCGACTCGAGATGCATCAGTGGGATATCGGGAAGGATGCATCTGGATGACTAAGCGTACCTGATTAAGGAATCCCCGGAATTGCGAACGCGTTCCATCAAATTTCACAGGAAGTCCAATCTTGGGCTCTTTATGAAATCCTTGGGGACTGGATCCTTGTTGTTGCAACGCTGCTTCGAGTTGTTGTACCCGTAACGCTAACTCCCCATGTTGTTGTTGCGTTTGTTGTTTTTCTAGAGCGATTTGTTGCAGATCCCCTATCAGCCGTTGGTTTTCTTGTTCCAGGGCAACAAACTTTTCTTTTAGGCACTGTAGCTCGGAGAAAACGGATTGGTATTCTTGGGCGCTAACAGTAGCCATAGTATAGGGAAAAGGGTAGGAGGATGAGGGAGAGTGACAAGTAGGCTAGAGGTAAAAATTGGTTCAAACTATCAGGAATAGTACTAAAACAGAGATGGAATTAGTACTAAGAACAACAGTACTATTAGTACTAAGAGGACGGGACTGCGTAAGATTCCCGAGAGAGGAAGTGAGAAGAGGAGAGAGAGAGAGATAGCGAGAATGAGAGAGATGATGACAGCAGCTATATATTATGTGAAAAGATAAGTACAAGCGGCTAAGAGGCTTAAGACTGGCGTTGAACCAATTTGGTTCAAAACAATGCCTTGTGCCTCCTTTTATAGTGTTTTTAGGAATAATCTTGAAGCTTCTAGAATGTTCCAGAGAGATCTGGAATATACATCAATTTTCTATGATAAAGTATAAATGAAAATAATATCCTACAAAATACAATTCCTAATCTAATGGTAGCATAAAGTCATGGGTTCGAGTCTTGCCATGACACATGGTCTAGGATAGTGAATTCAAATTTGCACAAACTAGTGGTGGGTTTCAGACCCAACAAATGCAAAACTCTAGCGATGTAATATATTAAGGATTTACCATGCAAGCAAAAACTTATACTGTGATGGGTCCGAAGTGACTAAAAGCAATGAGGTATTTTGCAATTACCGACTAGTATATAGATGTTCAATATTTCCTAAAAAATCTATTGTGGTGATTCATTTGTGAGCAATAACTAAGCATTTCACATACATTGGTTATTTATTCCCCAATTCAGAGTCATTGATTAGTAATTAGAGAAATTCAGACGATAGTCGACTCATTCTTTTGGTGCAAAGATGTGCCACTTGTAGCTCGGTGGATTGAGCTTCTGTTTCCTAAGCAGAAGACCGAAGGTTCGACCCCTTCCTAAAGCGATTAAAACAATGATCAATCATTCCCTTTGCATTCAAAATGTTGTATTTGGTTTATCTGTCGCAGATCGAGGTTTACCCAATCTTATGTGCATAACACTAATAAGATACTCCACATTCATGGTCTAGGATAGTGAATTCAAATTTGCACAAACTAGAGGTGGGTTTCAGACCCAACAAATACAAAACTGTAGCGATGTAATATATTAAGGATTTACCATGCAAGAAAAAAGTTATACTGTAATAGGTCCCAAGTGACCAAAAGGAATGAGGTATTTTGCAATTAGAGACTAGTATAGATGTTTAGTATTTCCTAAAAAATCGATTGCGGTGATTAATTTGTGAGCTATAATTAGCCATTTCACATACATTGATTATATATTCACCAATTCAGAGGCATTGATTAGTAATTAGAAAAATTAGTAGAATAGTGGACCCTTTCTTTTAGAACCAATATTTGCCACTTGTAGTTCAATGGATAGATCATCTGTTTCCTAAGCGAAAGGCTGAAGGACTTATTTTACGTGTCGACGATCAAGGTTTATCCAATCTCATGTGCATAACACCACTAAGATACTCCACATTCCTTGTTTGGGATAGTGAATTTAAATTTGCATAAATTAGAAGTGGCTTTCAGACCAAAAAATTGCAAAACTCTAACGATGTATTATACATTAAGGGTTTACCATGGAAACAAAAACTCATAGTGTGATGGGTCCTGAGTCACAAAAATGAATGAGGTATTTTGCATTTAGATACTCGTATAGATGTTCAATACTTCCTCAAAAATGAATTAGGATGATTCATTTGTGAGCTATAACTAAGCATTTCACATACATTGATTATTTATTCCCCAATTCAAGCTCAATTATTAGGAATTAGAGAAATTCATACGATAGTCGACTCTTTCTTTTGGTGCCATGATCAAGCACTTCTAGATCATGAAGAGAATATGCGGAATAATGCTCGGCCACAACCGAGTCTTCAACTACTTCGTTGAGAATTACAATCACAGAAATTGGAATGTGGAGATAGATGCATGTATACACAAAATACTGAAAGAGAGTACACAAGAAAATGATACACAAATATTACAGTAATAAGTCACAAAGGCAACAACCTTGTGCTTTCAATCTTCGCCAACAAGCGGTTACAACATAGACTGTTCAAGGTCTCTCTCTCTCTCTCTCTCTCTC
This sequence comes from Azolla caroliniana, assembly GCF_043228905.1. Lineage (NCBI taxonomy): Eukaryota > Viridiplantae > Streptophyta > Polypodiopsida > Salviniales > Salviniaceae > Azolla > Azolla caroliniana. Next base: position 9,626,177 of record NW_028230453.1, read on the forward strand.
TCTCTCTCTGTTAAGCTTTGTGCAACAGTTACACAAAATTACTCTTACGATGATCTACAACCACACCCTCAATAGTGTTTGCCCTAGGTCATGTTTATACTAATATGACTTTCGGGCTATTTACAAATATAGCCACAATGGGCTATTTACATCTATGTCCCTTCATCCGGTGAGAGGTTCTCACCGGGCCTACGTCATCTGGTTCTCACCAGGTCTGCGTTGCCGGGTACTCATATCCCATCCGGAGGGATTGAAATCCTAACAAACTCCCCCTTCACTCTGGCATGGGATGCCTCGTCAATCCGATCTTCTTCCTGCATGCATCTAGCTTGTTAGGTGTCAACACTTTGGTCAGCATATCTAACCTGTTCTCCTCCATGTGGATTTTCATCAGCACAAACTCCCGATCTTCTACTCGCTACCGTATCCAGTGATTCTCGCGTTGGATGTGTTTTGTCCCGATCTTCTTTACAAGGTGGATGACACTCTGCCTATCACAGTAGAGACAGTATTCCTCTTGCCGGATCCCTAGCTCTCCGATGAAGTCCTTCATCCATAGTATTTCCTTGCCGAATTCCACAATTGCCGTGTACTCCACTTCTGTGGTTGACTACGCAACTGTCTTCTGCAACCTCGATTGCTACGAGACAACTCCGCCTGCATATGTATGACATATTGGGATGTTGACTGGTTGGTGTTGTATGGTTTTAGGGTTAGGGTTAATGGTAATGATGATTATCAATGCTGAAGATAGACATGGTGTAATAATGAAGATGATGGAGAGTATGATGGTGAGAAAGATCATGAAGATGTTGACAAGCATTGAGAAGCATTGTGGGGTGGGGGGTGGTGCCTAGAATGGCTCCACCCCCCTCCCAAGGGGGTTCAACGTTAAGAGGAGGGAAGAGAGAGAGGGAGAGAGAGATGACAAGAGAAAGATTGAGAGAGAAATGGTTATTGTATTCATTCATTCCCCTTAAGGGGTTAAATAGATACAAAGGGTTAGATACACAACGGTGCAAGCCCCTTGGGCATTCACACCTCTTTGTATCCACCACACTCACACTTACATTCACACTCATAATTGTATAACATTACACGTACATATCAACACATTACATCTTTCACCCTCACTTATCACAGTTATCAATCACTCGTACATCTTGTACGGTAACACAATATGGTACGTCGGTGGGAGAGTGCCTTGCACGTCAATCCCACATGCCTTGATCATAATCTTTCTTCGATCGGAACTTCCATCAGTCCTCTCAACGATCCACTCCCTCGATCGGAGCGCTTCACTCGAACATTTTTGTCGGTCAGTGAATCTTCATCAACACGAACATTCTCGTTTTGTCGTTCACGAACTTCGGTAACATCAACGATCGACTCCCTCGATCGGAGCGCTTGACTCGAACATCTTCGTCGGTTAGCGAATCTTCGGCTATCCAGCATGTCCAGTTGTCTCTTCTGGTGTGTTTCGGCCAGTTATTAAATACGGTCATTCGTCCTCCCGGTTGTGACCTTCCGGCTCTTTCTCTCCGTCAGTGTCAGTGTCGCTGTTCTGGCCATCGAGTCATCTTAGTCCGGCCCGTTCAACCTGTTTCTGTATCCAGCCATCTCCGTTTCAGTCCTGTCGTTTCGTCGTCGTTCGACACTATCAGTCGTCTTCCAGTTGTGCGTCCGGTCCGTTGTCCTGACGGCCTGTTTGCTTCCCCGGTCTTGTCTAGCCCTCCGGCCGCACCGGCTGCTCCAGCCATTGTCCGGCTATTTCGACCGGTTTCCGGCTCTTCTGGCCGCTCTTTCCGCTATCTGGCTCGTCTGGCCATGTTTGTCTGGTCCATCTCCAGATGTCTCTGTCGCCGGCCTTGTCGGCCTTATTCGGCCATCTGTTTTGGCCGAGGTCCATCGCTTTTCGGTGTCAGTCATTGTTTCGGCCGTCTAAATCTGGCGGGCTTTTCGGCTGTCGTCGGCCCATTACAGCCGCTTCGGTGCTAACCAACTCTGGTTCTGGTTCCGACTCTCTCCACGTTGCTTCTTTTGGACACTGTGAATAGTTCCGATTCCGGTCCCGTGCATTCTCAGCACATCCTGTCGGCCTCCGCTTCACACTACGTCTTCCTCCGTAGTCTCCTGGTGGGCGTCTCTATCCGGTAGTGCTAGCACCGGCTCCCTTCTAATCGGAGTTTCTTTGTCGGTTCCTCTGCACACACATGTTGTCATTAACCGCATACTCGCACATACGTCATTGCTATTCTCGCACTCTTGTTGATTCCATTTCGGGTTCTCTTGCACATTCATTCATTCCCCATAAGGGGTTAAATAGATACAAAGGGTTAGATACACAACGGTGCAAGCCCCTTGGGCATTCACACCTAACCACTCACTCACACCTCTTTGTATCCACCACACTCACACTTACATTCACACTCATAATCGTATAACATTACACATACATATCAACACATTACATCTTTCACCCTCACTTATCATAGTTATCAATCACCCGTACATCTCATACAGTAACAATCGACATGAGCCTGTACAACAACTTCAACGAAGAGAGCAAGGCTCATGAACTCTGGGTGAAGATCGACATCATGTTCCAGAACAAGAATGTTGTTAATCGGGTTTCGGTATTTCGGAAGCTAGTGAGGCTCCGGTACCAAGATGGCTCTAGTATGGCGGAGAACATGAATGCTTTCCAGGGGCTGATACACCAAGCAACCTCATTGGAAGTACCTTTCTCCGATGAGGTACTTGCTCTACTCCTGCTCGGTTCCCTCCTGGATAGCTGGGAGACGTTAGTTGTCACTTTGGGCAACACCGGGCCGGAAGGAAAACAGTTATCCCTAGCAAGAGTCAAGTCGAGCTTGCTTGATGAGGAGGCGCCTTAGAAAGACAAGGATATGAGATCAGACTCCAAAGTGCTCCTTACCGAATCGGAGTCCCCAGAACTGGGAAAAGTCGGGGATACGGTCAAAGTCAAGGGGCCCACTTGCTTCTATTGCGGCAAGCCGGGGCACTTCCATAAGAACTGTCGGCATTTCAGGAAAGACAAGGGAACCGACAGTACCAATTCGAAGAAGCCACCGGACGGAAACGGTTCGAATCAGCGAGGACCAGACTGGAAGGGAACGACGGTAATCGCGGCAAGTGAAGACAATTTGATGCTCATCACCGAGGAGAGTGAGTTGAACCTTGTCGTCGACGAGACAACATGGTTTGTCGACTCCGGAGCGTTGTTCCACCTTACCCTAGACCGGAAATGATTCTCATCCTACACAGCCGGTGAGCACGGCTGTGTCCGGATGGGGAATGAAGGGACATGCCGAATTATCGGCATAGGAGATGTGTTGTTGACAACATCAACCGGATGCAAGTTGTTGCTGAAGGATGTCCGACACGTTCCAGAGGTTCAACTGAACCTGATATAAGCCGGTCGGCTAGATGATGAAGGCTACACAGGTAGCATCCGGAACGGTGTCATGAAGTTCTGCAAAGGGAGCTTAATATTGGCTCAAGCACGAGGTTCTCAACCCTCGCGCTCTAATACCATGAAAATAATTGCGTGCAGAAGCAATATAGGAAAACTGAACAACAGAAAACGCAGGTTTAATGGAAAGCTTAGGTTTTCACAATACGCACGGGAGAGACAGAGAGAGAGTAAAACACAGAACTTAATTCAAAAATAATATTCAATCTGTACATAGGATGTCCTCAATGAGCACTTTTATACAAGCCCTGACAATCGGCCTGACACAAGTACTGACAATACTTGACTGCTCATAAATGAGCTTCGACTCTTACTCCCAAAACTATTCCTTACGAAGAATATCTCTCTAACGGCCTTTCGGTTTACGCACCGATACGACCTTCCTACGCACCAGTCTGCGTACCGGTTTACGCACCCATTTTATGGACTGGTCCTGCCTAACCGATCGGTCCCAACCTATCCAATCCTCGACTTGCTCAGCTGATCCGGCCGATGTTGAGCTTGTCTCTTAACACTCCCCCTCAAGCTCAACTTGAGGTTCCTCCTGCTCCGCCAGATCTACCCTCCGGCTTCTCCTGGCTTCACGCCTTGCTCGCGCTCCTCGGCCTGTTCGACTCCGCGCGCTTCGACCCTTCCGTTCGGCTTGTCTGCTCCCACGGCCCTTCTCAGCTTCCTTGTTGTTGCAGTGTTGGCGCCGCTTATGCCGCCTTCTCTTCCGCTTGGCCCTTGGTTGATTCCGCGTATCTGAACCAACTTGGCTACCTCCGATCGGTTTTCGCTCTCGTCCAAGTTGGTTATCTACAACTCTTCTTCGGTCTTCTCACCCTTAACGGCGTCATCTCCCCCATGCTTGGTTGGCTTCGACTCTTTCTTCCAGGTGCTCCCTTTGTGTCCACTTTTGGACTCTTCCGCAGGTCCACCCTCGGCTTCTTCAGCTGATCCAAAATCGAATTCATCATCCGACTTGGTTCCGTGGTCATTCAGGATACTTCTCCCCCTCAAGTTCGGCACGTCGAGGTGATGCAACCCAAGCGCACCCGAGAATTGTGACAACTTGTCCAAACCAAGAGGCTTGGTGAAGATGTCGGCGGGTTTCTGATCCGTCGGAACATACTGAAGTTCGACTTCACCAGAGAGAACACGCTCACGGACGAAATGGTAATGCACCTCAATGTGCTTAGTCTAGGCGTGGAAAACAGGGTTCTTGGCAAGCTTGGATGCTGGTGAGGTTGTCGCAGTAGATAGTCGTCGGATCGGACACCTCGTCTTGTAGGTCTTTAAGTAGCCGTTTCAACCATATGGCTTCGCATATCGCGACAGCCGCTCCTCGGTACTCAGCTTCGGTGCTCGACAGTGCAACTATCGGATGCTTCTTACTACTCCACGCGATTGCGGCACTCCCAAGAGAGAACGCTTATCCGGACGTGGATCGGCAATTGGCGACGTTGCTAGCCCAATTAGCGTCGGTGTAGCCAACCAATGGCGAGGTTGTACCGGTCCGATATAGCAGTCCCCGGTTCTTAGTGCCGCTTACATACCGCACTACGTGTTGCGCACACTGAAGGTGCTCCTCAGTAGGTCGCGCCATAAACTAACTGATCACACCGACTAGATAACTGAGATCGGGTCGGGTGATGGTCAAGTATATGAGGCTGCCGACTATCTGTTGGAACCTCGTCAGGTCGCATACCTTGCCGGACTCGGGGCGAAGCTTGATGGTTCTATCCAGAGGAGTCGAGACGGACTTACAGTTTGCCATCCTGAGTTTGAAGAGCATATTCAGCACGTAATGACGTTGGCTGATCAGTATGCCTTCGGGGGTGCGGATCACTTCAATCCCGAGGAAGTAATGAAGGTTCCCCAGATCCTTCATGTCGAATGATGTTGCGAGCTGGAGCTTCACGCGGTCGGTTTCACCTAGGTTGGCACCGGTGATGACCAAGTCATCAACATATAGTAAAAAAATAACCGCTCCGAGTCAACCTTTTCGAATGAACAGGGAAGAGTCTGATTTTGACGTTGCAAAACCCATCCGATGCAGTTGCTGCATGATCTTCGCGTTCCAGCCACGCGGGGCTTGCTTCAGTCCGTAAAGGGACTTCTTCAATCGGCACACTGCCGAAGTGCTCGTTCCGGAGTAAAATCCGGGGGGTTGTACCATGTACACTTGTTCCTCAAGCTCACCTTGCAAGAACACATTGTTTACATCCATTTGATGTATAAGTGCCACCCCTTTGCTGCAGCTACCGGGAGCAAAACATGGACGGTTGTTATCTTCGCGACCGGTGGAAATGTCTCATCGTAGTCGATGTCGTGTTTCTGCGAGTAGCCATTCGCTACTAACCGCGCCTTGTATCGGTTGACCATGCCGTTGGTGTTGTACTTGACCTTGTACACCCACCTACATCCGATCGGCTTCACACCCTTTGGTGTGTCAACTAGGTCCCAGGTCTCATTTTCCGCCAATGCGTGCATCTCTTCCTCCATCGCGGCACGCCAATTCGCGTCCTTAACCGCTTCTGCGTAGCTCCGACTCATGCACTTCCGCTACACGGGTCATGTACGCACAATGATGCGCCATGTACTCGTTGTATCGGAACCGCACAACTGGGTTCTTCTGGTGGGTAGATCGGCGTAATCGGTCTTTAGCCGATGTCGAGGTCTTCCCTCGGAGTCGGACTTGCGTCGATCCGACTCGTTCCTATCCGTGCCGTCGATCCGTACATATATACATATACAATGAGGGCAAGTAAGTATTCGAACCTTGCACCTCCGAGTTAGGAGTCAATTGGCTTACCATTAAGCCATGCCATTTAGTTGAATTTATATTTCTATCATTGTACTTTTACATGTAAATTCTCATACATGAGAGCTAAAATGAGTGACATGGTTATCATGCACCACATGTAATACATGAGCGCCAAATGGCAAACATGCATTTTATGCATGTCTTGTACCCTCACATGCATCATATGCATGAGAGCATCTATAAAAGAAGGAAGGGGGAGGAGAAAAAACACGGTTTTTTTTTTGTTATAAAATTAAGAAGAAGAAATTCGTTATCAAATTGATCGTGTAACTTGTTTCTTAAATCCAAAGATAAAAGTTCAATCAATCGCTCTCAATTGTTTAATCTCAACTTCTCTCTTTCCCAATCTATCTTAAGTACTTTCTCGCTAAAGCTTGCACCAAAGCTTGTATTGACTTTGAATCCTTCCGGTCCAGAACCCCGGCGGTTCCGCCTCACGATCCGCGCGTAGTGACGGATCTTCACGACATAATTAAGTGGTGAACCCGACGTGAAAGAGGCAGTAGGAAGGATCAAGTCGAGATTAATACTTGGAGATGGTGTCCTCAAGCAACCAAGCGGGAGAGCTCGAAAGGATGATGCTAATCGTCGAGCAAATGATAAGAGCTCGGGACAACGACGTGAGCGTGGAGAAGGCTGTCGATCATGTTACGAAGGAACGTTACGAAGTTCCTTGATGCATATAGAAGGGAGATGAATCAGAGGGACGTGTCCGAGGCACGTCAAATCGCAAGCTTCAAGAGAGTTGTCCCCAACAACATCCAAAGACGCGTCATTGAGCTTCATGAAGGTAAGACAACATGGTCCGAGTTCGAGAAAACAATACTAGCGAAGTTCGTGACTGAATACTCAACGAGGATGACTCGACATGCCCTGATGAAGTGGATAGAGAAGAAGAATAAGAAGACGAGCATCTCGAGGGTGTACGACGAATTCGACCAGATGTTTAGTCGTCTCCCCAATACGGACCAAGTGTTGCTTGAAGAGGAGAAGACTTTGTACTTCTTGAAGGCCGTGGACATAAAGGATAGACGGGAGTTGGGGACTCTTCTCGAAGATGATACCCAAGCAAATGGGCTCGTAGCAGACTGGATCGCGGTTAAGCGGGCATGCAATAGGCTCAACAAGCGTCGCCAATGGGTTGATGAAACCGACTTGACGGGATCGACTACCACGGAGAAAGCAAGACCGCCGAAAGCAGCTGAGCCGCCAAGACAAAGTAACGTGGAAGAAAAGAAGATTGATAACGACATCATTGAAGAGCTAGCGAAGAAGTTCGAGAAGGTCACGCTAGCCAACATGAATCGTCGGGGCCCTAAAGGAAAAGAACCCTTTAGATGCGTGTGGTGCGATAGCATGGACCACATGAGAAGGGATTGTGCGAGCCTTCGGGAGGCGATTCGACAAAATATCGTATACATAGAGGACAACATGATCTGCTCGAGCGAGAGTAGAAGACCCCTGGGTGCATTTCGGAAGAGGAGGAATGAAGAAATCTATGGAGGATGCCGATGTGACTCATGTGGATGTGATGCACTATACTGCGTCGGCCGGATAAGAGTCGGGAAAGACAAGACTGAAGCTGCTAGAGCGGGAGCAAAGTTTTGGACTTCCGTTCTCGAATATGAGAAGAAGGGAAAAGTCACATCGAACGAGGTAGAGCTTGCGGACCGAAGCATGCAAAGCATAACCAGGTGGTCGGATCCGGTGGACGACAACACCATACTCGTAGAGGTGATGTGCGACAACCACGAGGTGTTCGTCGAAGAAAAGAGAAAGAGAATAGTAGAGCTAGGCCCATCAAAAAGACATGAAACAAGGAATGGGAAAAAGAAGGACGATGCGGAGACGAGTCAACCTTTACAAATGAAGGAACGAGAATCAAGCCGAAAAGGGGAGCCGAGCATACGAGTTGAAGAAACGGTTCGGCCCGTGAAGGTTGGTGTCGAAGACCCCGCTCGAAGGACAAGGACTATACCTACCTATAAGCTAAGGTCGAACAAAGAGCAGATGACGGACCTAAAGAAGATTCTCCAAGAACTCGTTCTTGATAGCCACGTAACTTTGTCCTTGATAGAATTTCTTGGCATTACAAAGAAGGAGTTCCATGACACGATCGTGGACCTTGTAAAGAGAAAGAGACAACAATCGGACGAGGAAGAAGAGAAGCCGCAAAAAGAAAAAACGAATGCCATAACGATGGCAAGAGACAAAGTCGATGAAGATATGGTGGACAACCACTATACTCGACCTCATTGGGCACGAGCGACAACGGAGACGCCGGTGAAGATCGGGGAGAAGAAAGAGACCGTGGTAGCCTTGATCGACCACGTCTCGGAGATTAACCTCATGCCAATCAATACAAACCACGGATGGAAGATTCGCGCGGCAACAAAGTCTACGGAGGATTTGTACGGAGCTTGTCCCAATGTCAAAGTCACGATCGGGGATGTGGAGATGGATCAACACTTCTTCGTACAAGAATCGGCGTCGCATCCTGTCATCCTAGGGCAACCTTATATCACATCATCTCGGATGGAGACCAAAGTGTTCGATAATGGAGCAGCCTTCGCACGAATAAAGAGTCTTGACAACCAAAGATCGGTCCAATTCTTAGCGGTGCGAGCCAATCATGAAAGGAATCGAGATAGTCTCGGAGGCGAATCCTCGGATTTTTAGAGCGGACTATTGAAGCATGGGGCACAAATAGTCCGAGCAGTTACAAGACCCCACAAGAAAGAAGAGTGCGTGGATTGCAAGGAGAAGCAACATGTGTCACACCCAGTGCCACATGTAAACTAGTACTACCCGACAAGAAGCACAAGCGCCGGATACAAGAATTCGAGAAGATGCTGAAAGAAGAGAGTATAATAGAAGAAGGAGAGTTCATGACTCATATTATGGAAGAAGCCTCATTTAACGACAGCATCGGCGAAATTGAGGACGTCGTGGACTTGAGCTCTCTTCACAACCAATACGTGATTTCGGTTAACTCCGTCAACATGTACGCTATCATCGATGAATACCATCGTGGCATCTCGATGAAGGAAGCTGACATCAACACGAAATATAAAATGGTGGATAAGAAGATCAAGCCAGTTGCGGTTCCGCTACCGGAAGATAGCTGGCAAAAGATGAAGGAAGTTGCTAACGATCCAAGCTTAAGAGATCCGAAGAAGATAGGTCATGACTTCACCAAAGAGACGAAGGGGAAGCTACGAGTTGGAAAGGAGGATTTCCTTCTCCCTGAAGAGGAGCGAATGTTTCGCGATATGCTTGAGAGACATGGGAAGGCTTTCGCATTCTTCCCACGAGAAATCGGATGCGCCGACCCAAAGGTTATAGAGCCGATGGTGATCTTCACGGTGCCTCATGTGCCTTGGAACTTGAAACTGATACCGGTTCCGAGAGCACACCTTCCGAAGCTGATCGAGCTCTTAAAGGAGAAGGTGAGTATGGGAATTCTAGAACCGTCGAATGCTCCTTATTCCAATAGGTGGTTCACGGTGCCGAAGAAGAATGGATCATTGCGATTCATCCAAGATCTTCAACCCGTCAACAAGGTGACAATTCGAAATGCCGAAATCGGTCCGAGCGTGGATGAATTTGCCAAAGCGTTTGCGGGCCGCTCCATCTACTCCATTGGCGATCTCTACTCTGAATATGACCAATTCCAATTGGCGATGAACAGTCGGGACATTACAACCATGAGGACTCCGATCGGGCTTGTGCGGATGTGTACCTTACCCCAAGGCGCAACGAACTCGGTGGCTCATATGGTGAATGCCATGAATAAAGTCTTGAAGGATTGCATTCCGGACATCACGATGTCGTGAAGATTTTCAGCAATAGTGTGAAAATCCCATAAAACGTACGATATCGAGTATGAATCACGTAGTACAATAATTGTGAAGATAACATTTTAAATAGATTTAATATCTAAGTACAAAATGATGGAGGTTTCGACTGCACTTGATTACACGAGAAACGGACAACTAAATGTCAAGATATGAGGGTATAAAGTTTGTAAAAGGAAAGGAGAAAATTGTGAGATATCCCACATAGGCACGACAAATACAGCTCTCATCATATATAAGGGGGAGCAAAAGATATTATCTTTGTGTCTATGTGTGGAGCATAGAGAGTGGAGGTGGGCTAGCTACTCGTAAAGGGTTTTGGCCAACCAAACCGGACCAGCGATGGAGCCGGTGATCCGGCGGCATCTGGCGAGGCACCGGTATCCGGTGATGGCATCCGGCGGCGGCACCGGTAACCGACGGCATCCGGCGGCGGCACCGGTAACCGACGGCATCGGTATCCGGCGACGGCACCGGTAACCGACGACATCCGGCGAACCGGCGTCCGATGACTAGATAAATAAATATATAAATATATATACATATTTACATATACAAGGAGGGCAAGTAAGGATTCGAACCTTGCACCTCAAAGCTAGGAGTCAATTGACTTACCATTAAGGCATGCTATTTAGTTGAATTTATATTTCTATCATTGTACTTTTACATGTAAATTCTCATACAGGAGAGCTAAAATGAGTGACATGGTTATCATGCACCACATGTAATACTTAAGCGCCAAATGGCAAACATGCAATTTATGCATGTCTTGTACCCTCACATGCATCATATGCATGAGAGCATCTATAAAAGAGGGAAGGGGGAGGAGAAAAAACACAGTTTTTTTTTATGAAAATTAAGAAGAGGAAATTCGTTATCAAATTGATCGTGTAACTTATTTTTTAAATCTAAAGTTAAAAGGTCAATCAATCTTTCTCAATCGTTTAATCTCAACTTCTCTCTTTCCCAATCTATCTTAAGTACTTTCTTGCCAAAGCTTGTATCGACTTTGAATCCTTCCGGTCTAGAACCCAGGCGGTTCCGCCTCACGATCCGCGTGTAGTGACGGATCTTCACGACATAATTAAGTGGTGAACCCGACGTGAAAGAGGCGGTAGGAAGGATCAAGTTGAGATTAATACTTGGAGATGGCGTCCTCAAGCAACCAAGCAGGAGAGCTCGAAAGGATGATGCTAATCGTCGAGCAAATGATGAGATCTCGGGACAACGACGTGAGCGTGGAGAAGGCTGTCGATCGTGTCGTAGAGCTCGAGGGCCAATTCGATGGAAGGAACATTACGAAGTTCCTTGATGCATATAGAAAGGAGATGAATCAGAGGGACGTGTCCGAGGCACGTCAAATCGCAAGCTTCAAGAGAGTTGTCGCCAACAACATCCAAAGACGCGTCATCGAGCTTCAAGAAGGTAAGACAACATGGTCTGAGTTCGAGAAATCGATACTAGCGGAGTTCGTGACTGAAGACTCAACGAGGATGACTCGACATGCCCTGATGAAGTGGATAGAGAAGAAGAATAAGAAGATGAGCGTCTCGAGGGTGTACGATGAATTCGACCAGATGTTTAGTCGTCTCCCCAATACGGACCAAGTGTTGCTTGAAGAGGACAAGACTTTGTACTTCTTGAAGGTCGTGGACATAAAGGATAGACGGGAGTTGGGGACTCTTCTCGAAGATGATACCCAAGCAAATGGGCTCGTAGCGGACTGGATTGCGGTGAAGCGGGCATGCAATAGGCTCGACAAGCGTCGCCAATGGGTTGATCAAACCGACTTGACGGGACCGACTACCACGGAGAAAGCAAGACCGCCGAAAGTAGCTGAGCCACCAAGATAAAGTAACGTGGAAGAAAAGAAGATTGATGATGACATCATTGAAGAGCTAGCGAAGAAGTTCGAGAAGGTCACTCTAGCCAACATGAATCGTTGGGGCCCTAAAGGAAAAGAACCCTTTAGATGCGTGTGGTGCGATAGCATGGACCACATGAGAAGGGATTGTGCGAGGCGATTCGACAAAATAGTGGCCGACCGAGGGGAGTTGGACGCGCACGAAGCGACGGAGCTCTTCAAAAGACTAGGCGTGACGCTCTCCCTCACGATTGCCTACCATCCGAAAGCGAATGGGAAGATCGAGCGAGGGCATGGACCTATCATTAAAGCCATCATATGGGCATGCAACGGTTGAGTCGGCAATTGGCCACGACTATTACCCTATGCCTTGTGGGCTGATAGAACGACACATAGCTCGGTGACAGGGTATATGCCGACGGAGCTTATGTATGGACAAAAGCCGATTATGCCCATCGAAAGGGCGATCGCCTCATGGGTAGCGATACCGTGGGAGAACGAGATGAGCCGAGAAGAGTTATTAGCGGCGCGGATAAGGCAACTTGAAAGAAGACCTGAAGATTTAGAAAAAGCGCGAAAGATGATGGAGGTAGCCCGAGTAAAGAACAAAGTTCGGTTCGACAACACGCATCGACTTCCTCCCAAGAAGATTGAAGAAGGGGATTAGGTTTTGGTTTACGACAGCCCCTTGACAATCAACACAATACAACAAGGAAGTTCACAAGAAGATGGTTCGGGCCGTATGTGGTGACAAGTGCCAACGATAATGGCACATACCACCTTGCGGAACTAGATGGATCAAGGTTAGTCGTACCCATTGCGGGAAAAAGAGTAAAGATTTTCAAGAAAAGACAAGACAAGGATCCTGACCTCGATTACCTCGACGATGAACATAATAGGGCGGATGTAAATGAAGACATGGAGGAATCTAATTGATCATCGTAGCCGAAATCTCACTTTCTCTCTTCTTGGCACGTACCGGAGGACGTGCGGTTTGGTGGGGGTGGATGTTGTGAAGATTTTCGGCAATAGTGTGAAAATCACATAAAACGTACAAAATCGAGTATGAATCACATAATACAATAATTGTGAAGATAACATTTTAAATAAATATCTACGTACAAAATGATGGAGGTTTCAAATGCACTTTATTACACGAGAAACGGACAACTAAATGTCAAGATATGAGGGTATAAAGTTTGTAAAAGGAAAAGAGAAAATTGTGAGATATCCCACATAGGCACTACAAATACGGCTCTCATCATATATAAGCTAGAGCAAAAGCTATTATCTTTGTGTCTATGTGTGGAGCATAGAGAGTTCAAGGTAACTTGAACTAAGAGTGGAGGTGGGCTAGCTACTCGTAAAGGGTTTTGGCCAACCAAAACCGGACCGGTGATGGAGCCGGTGATCCGGCGCCAGTGAGACACCGGCATCCGGCGGCAACCCGGCGACGGCGAGGTGACAACATCTGGCGGCATCCGGTAACCGACGGCGGCGCCGGTGAGACGACTGCATCCAGCAAGGCATTGGTAACCGACGGCATTCGGCGAACCGGCGTCCGGTGACTAGATAAATAAATACATAAATATATATATACATATATACATATACAAGGAGAGCAAGTAAAGATTCGAACCTTGCACCTCCGAGTTAGGAGTTAATTGGCTTACCATTAAGCCATGCCATTTAGTTGAATTTATATTTCTATCATTGTACTTTTACATGTAAATTCTTATACATGAGAGCTAAAATGAGTGACATGGTTATCATGCACCACATGTAATACATGAGCGCCAAATGGCAAACATGCATTTTATGCATGTCTTGTACCCTCACATGCATCATATGCATGAGAGCATCTATAAAAGAAGGAAGGGGGAGGAGAAAAAACACGGTTTTTTTTTTGTTATGAAATTAAGAAGAAGAAATTCGTTATCAAATTGATCATGTAACTTGTTTCTTAAATCCAAACATAAAAGTTCAATCAATCGCTCTCAATCGTTTAATCTCAACTTCTCTCTTTCCCAATCTATCTTAAGTACTTTCTCGCTAAAGCTTGCACCAAAGCTTGTACCGACTTTGAATCCTTCCGGTCCAGAACCCCGGCGGTTCTGCCTCACGATCCGCGCGTAGTGACGGATCTTCACGACACCGTATTCCAACACCTTCATCTTCCCTTTTTCTTTGCGCGTGAGCCATCTCCTCGGCTTCCTGCGCGAGGAATGTACGACCGAGTCTCCACTACTCGCCGAGTCTTCATTGGACTGGTCGAAACGACTCAATCGTCCATTCGGTCCACTTAACCGAATCGAAATCGGACTCTCTTCGGGGGTCCCAATTTCAGGCTTAGCCAAAGGCACCTCGGTCTCAATGTCCTCATCGTCAGAACTCGGATTGGAGGTGAGGTCCGGTGTCGGAGGCAAGTACCAGGACACGGACTCTTCAAACACAATGTTGCGGCTCACGCACGCTGGTTTGGTCCGCGGGTTATAACACTTATACCCTTCTGCTAATCCAAATAACCGACCAAGATACACTTCTCGGCTTTTGCGTCCAACTTCCTCCTTTTCTCCTTCGGCACATTCACATACGCAATGCTACCGAAAACTCGTTAGTGTCGCAAGTTCAGCTTCATTCCGAAATATAGCTCGTGCGCCGACACTTTGTCTCCGATCCGGTTCTGGATGTATACCGCGGTCCTTACCGCCTCAGCCTAGTAGAACTTGGGCAAGCTCTTCTCCTCCAGCATTGCTCGTGCCGTTTCCACCACCGACCGATTTTTCCTCTCGGCCACGCCATTTTGCTCTGGCATGTATCTACAACTGAATTCGCGCCGAATTCCCATCTGTTGTAAATAACCGTTGAATTGACTAGAAAAGTATTCTTTTCCGCCATCTGATCGCAGGCACTTGATCTTTCTTCCTGTTTCCGTTTCCACGAACCCTTTGATGTCCCGGAAACAGTCGAAGACTTTGCTCTTCCTCTCAATGAGGAAGATCCACGTGTGCCGCGTGTAGTTGTCTGAAAGAGACGAAATATCGGATCCCGCCAAGACTAACGTTTTGTGCCGGCCCCCACACATCGGAGTGTATCAAGTCGAGCTTGTTCCGGCTCCGGTTACGCTCGTTGGGGAAGGGAAGTCGGTGTTGCTTCCCAAGCTGGCAGGCTTCACAAATTTGTGCCTTCCGGCCACTATATTTGGGCAATCTGAACACAACTTGTTTCGATTGCAGGTCTTGAAGCCGCTGGTAGTTGACGTGGCCTATCCGCTTGTGGCATAAGTTGATGTCCGACTCGACTTTCTGTCCCTTCACGAACATTGCAGTGCCACCGTTAGTAGAGTCAAGGATGAACATCCTCCCATCTCTGCGCCCTTGTGCAATAATACGGACTTCTTCCTCAATGAAGCACCCGAGGTGTGTAAACCGAACCTGCATCCCCTGGTCAATGATCTGCCCGACCGACACCAGATTCTTCGTGATCGTCGGGACGTGTAACACGTTCATAAGTTTTCCTTTCTGCCCTACATGGCTCAAAACACGTTCGCGTTCACAAGTGGAAGGATCGCGCATAAATGGAAGGATAAGGGAAATTTTGGTTGTTTTTAGGGCTTTTTCAATGATTTTACAAAACACATTGATACCAGTATCATACATGTTCAAACATACTATGAAAAAGGTTAAAAATCCATTATTTTCGTGATTTAGAAGTAACTAAAAAAAGACGAATTTCAAAAATATACATTCTCAATTTATATCACAAACTTTACAACCAATGTTATTTTATAAGAAACGATTTTTTAGAAATCATAAGAATTCAAAACACATGCTTTTATATTACTCGATTTGTTACAAGCGGAATGTAGTTACACTTAATAGCCAAATATACATTCATGATCACTCCTTTACGGAGAATCACTACTATAACTAATATACAATGACGATTCCTCCTCATCATCCTCGGATGTACCAATCAGTGCATTATCTTCGTCATAAACCAAATGGTTTGACTCTAGATTATATGTAGCAGATCTCGTTTGCCTTTGACTCGAGCCACCTTATAGACCTAGTAATTTTTCTTTTATTATATCTATTGTTGACTTCCTTAATCGTCCGGCTTTTGTAAGTGTGAAGTCGTACACGATGATATCCACATCAGAGATATCAAGGGTCGAGGTGTTACGAATGTTTCGCTTCCTCTTCCTACCTTCCCTTCTTGTTGGGCATTCAATCATCTCCAATGTATACTTACCTGTAAAAGCATTTACACTTCTAGTTTTGTACCAATGAACATTTATAGACTTGATCGTGTTTTCTATTTCATGCATTAGCACTTCTAGAATTTTACCAACCCAAAATTGGTGGCTATGTGAGTTCTCATCAGCCGGCGTTGCAATCAACATCCCCGCGGTGAGCTCTTGCAAATTGCCTTGCGATCTAGCTTCGGCTGCTTTGGTCATCCTTGGTCCCACATAAATGTCTCTTTGTTGTGGATGGACTAAGCTGTCATTAATCGCATTTACTAGTTGCTCCGGAGTTCTATTTACGCGATCATGTTGCAATGACCATGTGAATGGCGTTTTCAAATTCCAATTATCAACAGATACACAATTGTCTATAATTTCTTTCTGATCACTATAAAATACATCCCACCATGACATGTCTTGTTGTGCAGCATATTTCTTGGCGGCCTCAATATGCTTTCTTTTTTCTTCTAAGGCTTGGAGCCATGACCGTTTTTGTTCTGATACCAAGTCGCTCTGCAACTATCCTTTCTTCTCAATTGGCATTTGCTTAGCTCCATGGACAATTGTACTCGGCATACAAAGTAATAACTGGGAACCACCTTCAGGTTCCAATGTTGTAGAAGATGAATATTGTTTAGCATACAAAAGTGTAGAACCACTTATTCCATTTTTCTTTATCCTAAAAATGTGATTGAAACTTATATTGTTTAACTGAGCAAGCACTTTAACATTCCCACCACCCCCATCTGATATATATCTCTTAAAGTCATATACCTCCTTCAAGTGTAACACTTTTGGGCGTGGTGTATATGCATCACAAATGACATCAAATAGTTTAGGTAAAGTGAAAGCATCATGCCGAGACAACTGTCTGGACAATGTGCTAAACATCTGATCTATATGGTCATGTGTGTGGCCAACCAAAAGGAAATTGACTTTCACTTTCCTAAACAATTCTTGGTTGACCAACATACTTAGATAGCCAAATACAGTTGAATTTTTGTTCTCTCTAGCAGTATTGTCCAATTGAATGTATAGAACAGGGGGGGAAGGTTGGCCCCAAGACATCAAAACTCGGTGAATGATTGTAACTGTTAGGTTAGGGTCATTGTGAACATTGGGGTAATGAAGACGTGAGGTCGAACAGACCTATTATAAGCCAAGCAACCCACCAAGTGCATTTGAACAAGGCACTCATCATTGACATCTTTGGGGAGCCTCCGCATATACGGCAAGCACGTCTTCTTCTAGTCCATGCCATCTATCATTAAGCACATGTATTGTTCGGGCCTCTTCAAACACTTCTCTCTATGATGCATCGCCTTCTTTCGTTCTAAGGATTGTGCCTCATGATGCTCTTGTAGTAACTTCTTACTCATATCCTTTTCCATTGATGTCTTTGCACCTTTAGCCAAAATTTTAAGATTTGCACAAATGGAGCAATACCCCATACGTACTTTACGAGGAATAATAACATTTGAAAACCGAGCTCTCCATAATCTTGTGAATTGGCTATAGGTGATAGACTTATTACGTGAGCCCAGCATATCAGATCGATAGACATCATAAACTTCCCGACGTGTATAATTATTAGAAAGGTGCATCCTACCTGTAGTGGGCATTACTTCACAATTTAACTGAAAGTAAGTTTTCATCCAACCAATAGCATGTCTTCCAATTGCACTTTTCATACTTGGAACCTCTTTACAATTGAGCATCTGATCCCCGCCGATAGACATCATAAACTTCCCGACGTGTATAATTATCAGAAAGGTGCATCCTACCTGTAGTGGGCATTACTTCACAATTTAACTGAAAGTAAGTTTTCATCCAACCAATAGCATGTCTTCCAATTGCACTTTTCATACTTGGAACCTCTTTACAATTGAGCATCTGATCCCCGCTAAGTAGACGTTGTTGTACTCTATGTAGCCGCATGTTACTAACACATAACGCAATTTTGAATGCAACTCTACATATCTTTTGCGCATGGAAGATATAATACTCAAATGATACTTTGATCCCCGTACATTTGTCAGATACTAGTTGCATATGTGACCCGAGGTAAGTGTCTTGCTCATCACCGGTCATCGAAAAATAGTATCGCCTTAATTCTCGCAACTTTGATTTTCCGATCATAGACATACAACCACGGGCACAACATATTTTTTTGACATCAAATCCAATCTGTTTATCTGATGTCACCAAGCTAAATCTAGCCAGATGAATTCTTCGTGGGATTCTTCTAATATGCATAGGGCTCCCAGATTTCTCTTCCTACATAGAGGTTGGTGTAACCTTGTTACAATCTAATTCTCTGTTGTGACCATCGCCAATGTTATTCAATGTTTCCTTGGCACTACCTTCATTCTCCGTATCTTTATTAATATCGTATTCTTCAATAGAGAATTCTTCACATGTGTCATTATTTACATTCCCTGTAGATGAGCTCAGACAATATTCTTCGATAGAATATGGTGAGTTTGTCGACAGACAATATTCTTCAATCGAATATGGTGACTCTGTCGACAAACAATACTCTTCAGTAGAAAACGATGAGTCTGATGAAAAACAATATTCTTCAATCGAGAACGGTGAATCTTCACTCATGGCTTAAGGTCTAGATAGGGCTCTATAAGTTATGTGCTTAGGGTAAGGAAAAAAACTAATAAGCTCCTCTCTAAACATATACTCCTCTCTAAACATAAACTTCTCTCTAAACAAAAGCCAAATCAATAGAATGTCTATATTATGTAATATTATATTAATACAATACATAAAAAATTTATTTTTAATAAAGTAATTGTATTTAAAATATCAATTATTATTTAAACTACATCTATATGAAGTTAAATCAAGTATAATATAAATCTAATCATTACCAAGCCATAAATATGTTGGCTTAATGTTAAAATCATTGGCTAATTAATGGCACCCATATTTGATATAGAACCTCTCACTCATTGGTTCTTTAATGCTCACCATTTTAAATATTAGACTTATCAATCATTGGTTAATTCATGCCCACATCTTTAATACACAACACTTGAGAGTCATAAAAATTGTTGCTTTTAGTAATCAATCATTGGTACATTAATGAACCTCTATCATTGTCTCCTTCATGACCTTTGAAGTCATTGCAGGTTGTTATGACTATAAAAGATTGATCAATATGTTAGTTTGACTTTGTAATCATTAATGCAGTCATAAGTTACCCTAGTTAATGTGACTGTGGTTACCAAGTAACTATCCTCAAACTTACCAACCTTGGTTAAGGTGAGTATGGTTACTTTAACTAATGTGGTCAATCCCTATAAATAGGAAGACCTCGTCATATTTCACTCACAAGAGCACCCAAGAGCGTACAGAGCGTACAAAGCACACAGAGCACGAAGCACAAAAGCGCGATCTCCGCCTCCACTGCCACACGATCAACCAAGTCTTCAAAGAGAATCGAGCGTGAGGACTCTAGGTAGGCCTCTGACACTGTGGACATTTTTGTAAATATGTTTTGGCGCTCAAGAACTCGATACGCCGTATCGAGTTCCTGTATACAATACAAACTTTATACAAGAACTCGATATGGCGTATCGAGTTCCTGTTTAAAACCTACACTTTAAACACGAACTCGATACGGCGTATCGAGTTCCTATTTAAAACCTACACTTTAAACACGAACTCGATACGCCGTATCGAGTTCCTGTGTTTCCTTTGCTTATTAAACAGGAACTCGATACGGCGTATCGAGTTCCCGTTTTAAACGGGACCTGGATACGGCGTATCAGGTTCGTGTTTAAAACCTAAACTTTAAACGGGAACTCGATACGCCGTATCGAGTTCCTGTTTAAAAAGCAAAGAAATCACAGGAACTCGATACGGCGTATCGAGTTCGTGTATAAAAGAAGGCTCTGAAAGAGAAAATTTGTGTTTTTGGGGCAACAATTAATTATTGTGTGGAAAAGATATCAAATTGTCTATCAAAATCAGTCTTTTTTATGTTGACTTGCCTTACTTAAAATAGTAGAAAATAACCCACAAATTACCTTTATGATAGCAAATTCTCCTCAATATAGGCCTGGAATTTATATAAGTCATACCTACACTTTAAAAGAATATATAACCCTGTTTACTTATTACGATATATATTTTCTAGTTTGAATAGCCCTGCCTAGACTAGAATTTTGAATATAGGACTACCATGTACTCTGAATGCATGATTGATATTTTCACTTCACCACTAATCGCCTGCTAGTGAGAATTGTTCTTCATCTTCATATTTATATTTTAATATACAACCTTAATCTACGTGACCACCTAACTTATGCTTTTGCATATACTTTCTTAAATAGGTCGTTTGAGAACCTGTCGGACCGACCCGTTAAGAAAATAAAGCTTCACATACAGGGTTCTCCAATCGAAGCCTAGACCAAGGTAGCTCCTGAGACCATGAAGAGAGGAAAAAAGCTTCTCTTCAACGAGGAGACAAAATCTCAGCCACACATTGACGTTAGCCAAAAGAAACTTGTCGCCGCTACTGGAGGTGAAGACCTTCCTGACCGTGATCTAACGAACAAGGAATGGTGTATGCAATATGTCGACTCAAAGAAAAAAGTCGTATTGTATACAACAAAGAAGAAGGGGGAGGGGCAACTTGGAAAGGAAACCCCATTTATGTATGGCCGTATTCTACGATTTGACTACAAAGATGTAGATTCGGCCAACATACTGGTAATGATAGAGTGCTCCAAGGGGGTACGTAAAGTGTTCCTTTCAGAAGACCTTTTAGTAAAGGAATCTTGTGGGCCAGAAGCGTTCAAAAAAGATCTTGAAAGCTCACAAAACCTTATTGTTACCTTGAGGCCTTATATACAAGGCCATGTAACTCTAAGAGATGAAGTGCCCTCCCCATTGAAGGCCACAAAAAGGGTATCCAAAGTCCAGTCAAGACCACCAAAGAAGAAGACAACCAAAATGTCAGACACCGATTCAACAAGTGAAAACGAAGAGGAGGACAATAAGGGGATGCCAGGAGCTGAGCTGGCATCAGGTGTTTTGTTATCCGAGCAGAATAAGATAAGGAGAGAGTTAATGCAACGTAAACTGGTCAGGAAAGGGCAAGTGTTTAATTTGCCTATAACACACATCCATCGGCCCCGTATTGATGAAAAAACAGGTCGACGATCACTTGAGATTAGAGAGCCACACCGCATGCATGTTCAAAATCTCAAGAAAAAAATGAAAATTAATCCTCATGCCACTGTGGTGCCTTTTATTGTTATGGTAGATCCTGAAGAATGTGAAACCATTGAAGATTTTGATATTAGAAAGCATGATCAATATAATTACTTTGTCATTGGTGGATCGCATTCAGCAGAGGCACGTCCGCAACTTGTGAGAGAACATCCAACGACTTTCTTCTTCAAGTATGCCGAGTGCAAAATTTATGTTGGGCTCACAACCGAAGAGGCTAAGCTGTTGGCATGGGACCATAATAATGATAATCACTATAAGCAGAAAATGTCATCCATTGAGCGTATACGGTTCTTCCACCACGAGTATTTAGACATGAAACAAAAGTTTGGTGTGAAGTTACATCCAGGCCTATGACGTCAATGTCTGCATGAAGTCGGCATTGTTGTAGATGATAATGTTAAGTCCGATGGTCATCGAAAATATGAGTCTTGGTTTCAATTGGCGTTTAGAGATGGAGAAGTATGGGACCTACAAGATCAAATCTTCTCAATGTGGGAGAATAAGGAGGTAAAGGGTCAACGACAAAAGAAATGTAAGGTTGACCCTCAACTAGAGTTAAAGTCACAAGCCACCAAGAAAATTGACTTGACAATTGAAGAAGCGGCAGACGACATGAAGTTGTCTCTGTGGAGATCGTGCAAGGTATTAAGGACGAGCAACTTCTTGTGTCTGTTTTGTCAAGGGTTGTGGCGAAAGATTTAAGCCTTGAAGAAATGGTCACTGAGTTCAATAAGTCTTTCAAATACTGAAATTGTAGTCTATCTGGTGTAATTCAAAGTTCTAATCTTGATTTCTAATTTTACAGTCATAAGGTGTACATGAAGATCCAAGAAGTTATGATGAAACAACTTGGATGTATAACTTGGGAACAAGTGACCGAGGATTATCCTCTAACGTCTTCATATAAGGCGTTATCAAAGTATTTTATTGCATTCAAGGATTGGGTTAGTATTGATGGTTTTTCATTACCCTTTCATCATATGTAGAGCTTGTATAATAATACCTGATGTCCTATTGCTTCTATTAGAAACCATGTCGAGGCAAGAAACAAGGAGAAGTTAAGGATATACACGATTTCCCTACATCCTTCCTTGCACATCTCGAGCGAGCCAGAAAAGAAAAGGATTGTTGCTTAGTCAAGGCGTATGAAATGGAGGAAGATGGCTCCTTTAAAAAATTTAGCCACAAAAAAGATATTACGAGAGATCTTTACTACAATGTGGTTTGCGGTGATGTCGTCGACTTGATCCAAAAGGTGCCAAAGAAGGAATATACGCTAATGATTGCGGATATTCCTTACGGATTTCGAATGGCTAGGTCATCATACGACGATGAACCGTTTAGGTTTAAACAATTGGAGAAGATGGTCAAGGATTTCGCTGAGCTAACGGCTACATCCTTGTGGCGAATAGTTGTCTTTCATAGTATGGACCAAGGGTACTCGGTAGCTCAAGCTTTGAGATCTCGTTGCCATGGCATCGAGAACCTTGCATGGTAAGGATTATTTATAGGTGTCTTTCACTATATTGCATTTCTTAAGGTTGTTCAATCTATTCTTAACTCGATGTATTCTTTTTTATAGGATCAAGACCAATGTAAATAGAGGGCCAACTTTTCGGTTCGTTGATGCCATTGAATACATCACGGTTGGCTACTTCGATGAAATTAAGAAACAGAGAATCAAGGAGCATTCTAATGAAGTGGGAGGTTCAAATCTTTTGGTATATCCAGCAGTGACACAGAAATTGCGACATGTCACCACGACAGAACGGGGACTTGTCAACCCATATCAAAAACCTCAATGACTTATGATGCGCTTGATCGAGATGTTTTCTATCGAAGGAGACTGGATATTAGATCTCTTTTCTGGCACAGGTATTCCTCGAACTAGGGTAACGATCTTGAGATAACCAATCCTTTTTTTTTTTTTTTTGACAACTAAATCTTCTTGTTACTTACATCACAGTAATGACGTTTGCATGTGCATTGAAGCTCTTTAGAAATACAGTTGCATTGGAGAAGGACGAGGACCAGGTTATATTTATTAATATGCGGATTAAGGCTTTGTGGGAGTGCCCAGACCAGGATGAGGAGGTCGGTACAAAGAACCTCGCTAATACAGAAAGGTTTCAACCTGCTTCACGAGAGCCTATTCCTCCATTAGCCGGCGAACCGGGGGAGCTAATAGAGCTTGATGATGAGCTTATAGAAGATATTTCGTTGGCTCGGCTAACAGGGGAAGCCAATGCATGTATAGCCGAAGAGAGTTCTACACAAGATGATGAAGAAAATAACATTGATGAATTTATTGCTATGTAATAGACTCTATGAAGAAAATGACACTAACGATTTGTTAGGATTTCACATTATTATTACAAATTTTGGGTTTTACCTAGTGGATTCTATTCTTTATAATCTTCTATATGTTTCAATTTTATTTTTATATACTTGGTTAGTAGATTTATGACATTGGTTTCACCGCGTGCATAACTGACTACCAAATTTATGGAGAAACATGAATTAGTTTAAATTGAGGCTGATTTTGGTCCAAGCTAACCTTAACAGAACATGGCCCTACAATTGTTGCCATGACTGTCCATGTTGTTATTATGGACCTTTGTCTTCTATTGTTAAAACTATTATGTTTCTATTCCATTGTTGCTTAGATTGTGTAGTGTGTTGATAATGGTTCCAGTTGCGTTATCGTTCGGAGTTTGATCCTGTGTGAATCACCTAAGCAATAGAGTAGATCAATTTTAAATACAGGTATGAAAGCCTAATAGGTTTGTTATTTCCACGACATTATCCTAAAGTTCACTACCTTACATTGTCCACAATTATATACATATGGTTTGATCCCATATGAACAAACTGAGGAATAGATTAGATCAACTTTAAATACAAGTATTGAATACTTTAAGAAGTTAGTTATTCCAATCACTTATCTTAATGTGCACTATCCTACATTTTCCACAATTACATACATGCACGTATGGGTCAAAGTATAAATTATAACTCATTTTATTAGTATGGATACAAGTACACCTGATATTTTTGTAAAACTTACCTAATTAATATAAGTCTTTAAGTTAGTGTTTCCCTTGTCGCACAGTAGTGACATATTGAGCCATTGTTGAACTTTATTATGCCTACATTAACTTATCAACGTGTCTAAACTTGCATGATTTCTAATGATCTCCACTCGTAGACCTATCATGTATTTTTATATTTGCAAATTCTCATCAAGTTGAGGAACATGTGATACTAGTGCATCCAATTTTTGTAGAGAGGGTGTATTTGCTTCGTTTTAAGAAGATTCTACAAGTGGAATGCGCAATCCTTCCACTTGTGAACGCAAACGTGTTTCAAGGGAACTTCACCAACATTTGCGATTGGATGCGGAGTGTCGTCTCCGGTTGCGACTACTCCTGGTTGCGTCGGTTTGTCAAGATATGAGAACCACTGCTCGTGGCACGTCATGTGGTTTGACGCGCCGGAGTCGACGTACCACACCTCGTCCGATCTCAGGGCGGACTGCTTCATTGAGTTTGCTTCGTGTCTCATCACGAAGACTAACCCTTTTCCGGCTTCTCCGGATCCTTCAGCGTAGTGCGATCGCTGCTGGTTTCCTTTGTTGGTATGTCCGGAACCAGATCTAGAACCGGTCCTCTCCGACTCGGTGCACTTTTTCCAACACTCGCTCTCCTTGTGGCCTTTCTTGCCACAGTACCAGCATTCCGCGGCAGATTTTCCTTGCCGGTTCTCGTTGCCCCAACTCCCCCTGTTTCCGGAGGGTCCAGAATTGTTGTCGACATCACTTCAGTGCCTTCTTCCTTGATCCCGTCAGCCGCCTCCATTGCGTACCGACTCACCTCGTCTGCCACGACCACAGGGCCTCTCTCTCTCCGTGTACAACATCTTGCTGTCGGCATGCTTGCTTGTCGACGCACCCGCGTGGTTCTCCTCTATAAGGAGCATCGACTGTAAGTCGAAAAACGACGACGTATTCTCCCGGGTACATACAACAGTTCGGAATGCCCCGAACTTCGACACTAAACCCCCAAGACAGACCTGGACCATTGCTTTCGTTGATGTTCACATCGATGGAAGGTAAGGAGTCGCAAATGTTCTTAATCCTCGAGGTATAGTCAGCCACCGACAAATCGCGTTGCCGTAGGTTGCTCAACTACTGTCGGAGCTGAAGCTTCCTAGCTGTGGTGCTCGCACTCTGATACCATGAAAATAATTGTGTGCAGAAGCAATATAGGAAAACCGAACAACGGAAAACGCAGGTTTAATGGAAAGCTTAGGTTTTCACAATACGCACGGGAGAGACAGAGAGAGAGTAAAACACAGAACTTAATTCAAAAATAATACTCAATCTGTACATAGGATGTGCTCAGTGAGCACTTTTATACAAGCCCTGACAATCGGGCTGACACAAGTATTGATAGTACTTGACTGCTCATAAATGAGCTTCGACTCTTACTCCCAAAACTATTCCTTACGAGGAATATCTCTCTAACGGCCTTTCGGTTTACACACCGATATGGCCTTCCTACGCACCGGTCTGCGTACCATTTTACGCAACCATTTTATGCACGTCTGGCCTAACCGATCCAGTCCTTGGCTTGCTCAGCCAATCCGGCCAATGTTGAGCTTGTCTCTTAATAGATTGCAATACTTCGTGACATTCTTAGATGACCACAGCCGGAAGTTGTGGGTCTCGCCGTTGAAGACGAAGGATCAAGTGTTATCCATCTTCAAGGAGCTCCACGCGAGATTGGAAAGAGAAACTGGTCGGAAGCTGAAGGCGGTTCGAGCAGATAACAGAGGAGAATACCGGGGGTAATTCGAGGAGTACTGCCACTCGAAGGGAATCCGGCTCGAATTTACCGTCCCGAAGACGCTTGAACTTAATGGGTTGGCTGAGAGGATAAACCGAACCATAATGGAGAGGGTCTGAAGTATGCTAGCACATGCCAAGTTACCCAAGACGTTTTGGGTTGAGGCGCTGACGACAGCGATGTACGTGATAAACAAAGCACCCTCAGTCCCTTGGATGGAGACACACTGCAGAGAGTGTGGACCGGTAAGGAAGTGTCTTACCGGCATCTGAAGGTGTTCGGGTGCCTCACTTACGTGCATGTGGCAAAGGACCGGAGAGAAAAGTTGGATCCAAAGACTCGGCCTTGCATATTCCTCGGATATGGCGATCATGAGTTCGGTTACAGCGTGTGGGACCCCGTAGACAAGAAGATGTTCCGGAGTCGAGATATTATCTTCATGGAGGACAAGACACTTGCCGACTAGGAGTTGGAGAAGAAGATAATGAACTCTAAGTCAACCAGTAAGGATCGGTTCGATGAGATTCGGACCTACCCATCTAAGAGCCGGTTGACACTCGAAGAACCGGCCGGTTACGGTGAGGATACCGAACCGGCAGAAGAAAAAGAAGAGGAAGGTGGAACTGGAACTGGCCAAGATCCTGAATCAGATTCAAATGAAGAACAAACGCAGGAGCCGGTTACCGAAAACCGAAGTCGGAGATATCCTCTCAGAGACAGAAGGCCCCCCCGGAGATTTCCGGATCCAAAGCATGTGTTGCTAACTGATGAGGGGGAGCCAGAAAGCTGTGAAGAAGCAAGGGAGGACACCAATAGCTGCAAGTGGTTAAGTGCCATGCAAGATGAGATGGATTCCCTACATGAGAACCACACGTATGAATTGGTGGAGTTTCCAAAAGGAAAGCGGGAACTTCAAAACAAGTAGGTCTACAAGCTGAAACCAGGAGATGCCGATAACCCCCCAAGATACAAAGCCAGGATCGTGGTGAAGGGGTTCCAGCAGAAGAAGGGCCTAGACTTCGACAAGATATTTGCCCCGGTAGTAAAGATGACTTCTATCTGGACGGTGCTGAGCATAGCGGCAGGCATGGACCTCGAGGTAGAGCAGTTAGACATGAAGACGACGTTCCTCCATGACGACCACGAAGAGGAGATCTACATGCAACAACCGGAGGGATTTGTGAAGAAAGGGAAGGATCATTTGGTTTGCCGGTTGAAGAAGAGCCTCTACGGTTTGAAGCAGGCTCCCCGGCAATGGTACCGAAAGTTTGACTCCTTCATGACCAATCAAGGGTACCACAAGACATAGGCCGATCACTACATATTTGTGAAGAAGTTCGAAGGTGAAGACTTCCTGATACTCCTCCTGTATGTGGACGACATGTTGATCGTCGGACGAGACCAAGTCAAGATATGGATGCTGAAGAAGGCTTTGAACCAGACCTTCTCAATGAAAGACTTGGGTTCGGCAAGACAGATACTGGGGATGCATATCATCCGGGACCGGTCAAAGAAGCAATTGTGGCTATCACAGGAGAAATATGTGACAAAGGTGCTTCAACGGTTCAACATGTCAAATGTGAAACGGGTCGGATCGACACTCTCGGCAAACTGCAGATTATCCGGTAAGCAAAGCCCGAAGACGAAGGCAGAGAAGGTGGATATGATGAAGATACCATATGCCTCTATTGTCGGTAGCTTGATGTACGCAATGGTGTGCACCCGACCGGATATCGGATACGCAGTAGGAGTGGTGAGCCGTTTCATGAGCAATCCCAGCAAGGGGCACTGCAATGCCCTAACACAGGGTGTCCTCTTGAGACACTTCACAAAAGGGGTGTTGCGGTGAGATAAACTTAGACCGAACTATTAACGAAACCCTAATCGATTACTAATCGGCAAGATCATTAGTCACAATACACGTGTAAGATGAATTACACTTAGCACAGAACAATAATTAACACTGATTAAGATACAGAACAACAACACTCTATTAATTACAGAACAAACAAACCGGGTCCTTTTATAGGTCACCGGCTCTGGGTACAAACCGGTGCCAACCAGCAACCGGCTACGAACCGGTCTGGATCCAGATCGCCATACCGATTCCGGGTCCGTCCATTTGCTTCTCAAAATCATAATAATTCTAGATTAATTATCCCTTTCCGATTCTGGACTCTATTCGGCTCTTAGGTCTTTGTCGACCAATACATGGCACGCCCATGGCACAGTACCTTGTACGTCGAATCCCACGATTCACCCTTTACTCTTCTTCCAAAATGTCCAGAATGCTTTGGTCTAGGGGTTCTAAAGGCTCCTCGGGTAGTTACTCTACCGTTGGTTGCTGCTCTTGCTCTTGCTCCTACTCCTACTCCTTCTCCTCTAGTTTCTCCGGTTCCACTGGTCCTCCAATTCCCCTGGTCCCTCTAGCTCTACTAGTCACTCTGATTCTACCAGTCCCGAGGCTTCCGGTTCTAGTTCTATTGGGTTGGGCTCCTCCGACTACTGGTTTTCGGTGTGCCGGTTTCCATCCTTCGGTTGCTCCTCCGGAGTTACATACGGCTGGCTTCCCCCAGTTCCGACTTCATTCGGCGCCTGCTCCGAATACTGCTCTTCATCACTGATATTGATCGTCGTAGTTCTTCGGATCACTTCATGCCGTTGTTGTTTTCGTTCATACCACTCGAGTTGGAGCTGTGTATCCAGCTGGTTGTCGTCCAGCTACTCCACCAATCGCCTCATCGCCACCAATTGGTCCCCGGCTAAAGATAGGAAGTCGTTCGACAATTCCTCCCTTATGGCAACAATGTTTCCCTCGTCCAATATATAGAAATCGTCGTCTTCCTTCCGTCGGTTCTCCGCATCCGATCGCAGCAATTGTAACTTCGTCGGCTGCTTAGCCCATTGAGACCACCAACCATTGAACCGAACTTTCTTCTACTAGTTTTTCCTCCGATCTCTCCATGTCCGCACCAGATCACGGATTCTCCCTAGCCCCATCTTCGACTTGTTCTCCGTGGCCTGTTTTTCGTCCTTCAACTATTTGATCAGGCTCGCGGTTGCCACTTCTTAGCTTCTGTAGTGCATGAGTTGGGTCTGATAGGTCGTCTGAACTTTGTTCAGAGCCATTGTAGTGTGCTCTGTTGCCTCCGAGTGCTGCCAGGTCAGCTCTACCCAACCTCTGAGTGCCGCTTCTGCCAGTTGTTTTGTTGCTTCAACCCCCTTTGATTGTTCCTCTACCAAGGCTGCCAGGGTCCGGTTAACTTCCTCCTGGACTTCCTTATACTTTTCCTACTACTGGACACTTTCAGTAATCAATTTCTTATGATCAGCATCCAAATTCTTATAATCCCGGTGCAGTCGGTCGAAGTCGTCGATTTTCTGTTTTAGCTTTTGATTGATTAGCCGGCAAGCACGGTCCTCTCAGTCTTTTTGTTGCCTGAGCTCCTCTTTGAGGCACTCAATTTCCACTTCTGTCGTTCGTCGGAGTTTCTCTTTCTCTTGCAGGAGTTTTGTCGCGGTTCCGCCTCAGGCCACAACCAAGGAACAGGATCGATTCACAGAAAACGGGAAATACACCAATGCACGAAAACAATAGAGAGAAGGGCACACTGGATGTTTTACGTGGAAAACCCTAAATGGGAAAAACCACGGGAGTGCAAGACTCCAACTATCACTATACGCGGGAATGTACAATGGCGAGCTGCAAGGCGACGACCTTGAGCTCGCTGTCCTCGCCACAGGCGGCGGTATTACACAGAGGCGTCGACCTCTTCCTTCCTCCTTCTCTCTCACTCTCTCTCGGCTGCTCTCACTTCGCTCCCTCTTAGTGGAAAAACAGAAAATGAGCAACAACAACAGTTAAACTGTTTGCCCTAAGTCATATTTATACACATATGACTTTCGGGCTATTTACAAATAAAGCCTCAAGGGCTCTTGGAAAACATATTCACAAATATGTCCCCGCATCCGGATCTCTCTCCGGGTACATTCATCATCCGGCTCCGTAACCGGGGTTCTTCAGCATCCGGCTCCGTAGCCTGGGTATTCATCATCCGGCTCCGTAACCGGGGTCTTCGTCATCCGGCTCCGTAGCCGGGGTATTCATCATCCGGCTCCGTAGCCGGGGTCTTCGTCATCCGGCTCCGTAGCCGGGGTCTTCGTCATCCGGCTCCGTAGCCGGGGTATTCATCATCCGGCTCCGTAACCGCAACCGGGCTTGCCGTCATTCATCTCCGGACATCCCATCCGGAGGGACCGAAATCCCAACAAGCTCCCCCTTCACTTCGGCATGGGATGTCTCTCCAATCCGATCCTCTTCCGGCATGCTTCCAGCTTGTCGGGTGTGAGCACTTTGGTCAGCATATCTGAGCCGTTCTCGTTCGTGTGGATCTTCGTCAGCACGAACTCCTGGTCTTCTATCCTTTCCCGGATCCAGTGATATCTTCGCTGGATGTGCTTCGTCCGGGAGTGATAGGCCGCGTTCTTCGCAAGGTGGATGGCACTCTGACTATCGCAGTAGAGTCGGTACTCCTCCTGCCGGATCCCGAGCTCTCTAATGAAGTCCTTCATCCATATTATTTCCTTGCCGGCTTCAACAGCCGCCATGTACTCCGCCTCCGTGGTTGACAACGCAACCGTCTTCTGCAGCCTCGACTGCCACGAAACAGCTCCCCCTGCATACGTCATCACATACCCTGATGTGGACCGGCTGGTATCTGCATCAGCCGACATATCCGAATCGGTGAAGCCGTCGAGTTCGGGCTTACCGGAGCCGAATCGGAGGCACACGTTTGCCGTGCCCTTCAGGTATCGGAGTATCCACTTGGCCGCGTTCCAATGCTCTTTGCCGGGATTGCTCATGTACCGGCTCACCACTCCGACTGCATATCCGATGTCCGGTCTTGTACACACCATGGCGTACATCAAGCTCCCCACGGCTGAGGCATACAGCACTTTCATCATATCCTCCTTTTCAGCCTTTGTCTTGGGACTTTGCTTGCTGGACAGCTTGCAGTTTGCCGGGAGGGTTGACCCGACAGGTCTTGCTTCCGACATGTTGAACCGTTGAAGCACCTTTGTCACGTACTTCTCCTGTGACAGCCACAACTGCTTCTTCTTCCGGTCCCGGATGATATGCATCCCTAGTATTTGCCTCGCCGGACCCAAGTCCTTCATTGAGAAGGTTCGGTGAAGAGCCTTCTTCAGCATCCGTATCTTGACCTGGTCCCGTCCGACGATCAACATGTCGTCCACGTACAGGAGGAGTATTAGAAAGTCTCCTCCTTCGAACTTCTTCACAAACACGCAGTGATCAGACTGCGTTTTGTGGTACCCTTCGTTGGTCATGAAGGAGTCGAACTTCCGGTACCATTGCCGGGGAGCCTGCTTCAGTCCGTAAAGGCTCTTCTTCAACCGGCATACCAGGTGCTCCTTCCCTTTCTTCTCGAATCCTTCCGGTTGCTGCATGTAGATCTCTTCTTCGAGGTCGCCGTGAAGGAATGCCGTCTTCACGTCCATCTGTTCTACCTCGAGGTCCATGCTTGCCGCTATGCTCAGCACCGTCCGAATGGAGGTCATCTTCACTACCGGGGCAAATATTTCGTCGAAGTCGACGCCCTTCTTCTGCTGAAACCCCTTCACCACGATCCTGGCTTTGTATCTCGGGGGGTTTCCGGCATCTCCCGGTTTCAGCTTGAACACCCACTTGTTTCGAAGTGCCCGCTTTCCATTCGGCAACTCCACAAGTTCGTATGTGTGGTTCTCATGCAGGGAATCCATCTCGTCCTGCATGGCACTCAACCACCTGCGGCTCTGGGT
This sequence comes from Azolla caroliniana, assembly GCF_043228905.1. Classification (NCBI taxonomy): domain Eukaryota; kingdom Viridiplantae; phylum Streptophyta; class Polypodiopsida; order Salviniales; family Salviniaceae; genus Azolla; species Azolla caroliniana. Next base: position 9,658,372 of record NW_028230453.1, read on the forward strand.
GTCATGCTTTGCTTCTTCAAAGCTCTCCGGCTCCCCCTCGTCGGTTAGCAGCACGTGCTCTGGTTCCGGAAATCTCCGGGGGGCCCTTCTCTCTCTTAGAGGATATCTCCATTCCGGAGCTTCGGTAACCGGTTCTTCCGATTCTTCTTCATCCGAATCCATTTCGGGATCGGGGCCGGTTCCGGTATTATTTTCATCTTCTTCGGCCGGTTCTGTTTCTTCACCGTCTTCGGCCGGGTCCTCGAGTGCTAACCGGTCCCTTGCCGGTCGGGACTGCTCCTCGTAGAGTTGATCCTCACCGGTCGATTTGGAGCTCTTCATCTTCTTCTCCGACTCCCAGTCGGCGAGTGTCTTGTTCTCCACGAAGATGATATCACGACTCCGGAATATCTTCTTGTCGACCGGGTCCCATACTCGGTAGCCGAACTCGTCGTCGCCGTAACCGAGGAATATGCATGGCCAGGTCTTTGGATCTAGCTTTCCTCTCCGGTCCTTTGCCACATGCACGTATGCGAGACACCCGAACACCTTCAGATGCCGGTAAGATATTTTCCTACCGGTCCACACTCTCTGCGGCGTGTCTCCGTCCAAAGGTACTGAGGGTGATCGGTTTATCACATATGTCGCCGTCGACATTGCCTCAGCCCAAAACCCCTTGGGTAATTTCGCATGCGCCAGCATACTCCGGACCCTCTCCATTATGGTCCGGTTCATCCTCTCGGCCAGCCCGTTTAGTTCCGGCGTCTTCGGCACAGTGAACTCGAGCCGGATTCCCTTCGAGCGACAGTACTCCTGGAACTGCCCCCAGTATTCCCCTCCGTTATCCGCTCGTATCGCTTTCAGCTTCTTGCCGGATTCTCTTTCCACTCTCGCGTGGAGTTCTTTGAAGACGGACAATACTTGGTCCTTTGTCTTCAACGGTGCCGTCCACAGCTTCCGGCTGTGATCATCAATGAATGTTACGAAGTACTGGGCTCCGCCATGTGACTTCATTTCTACCTGACACACATCAGTGTGCACCAACTCCAATGGTGCGCTACGTCTCGTCGGTGGCCTTGAGTGGAAGGAGGTCCGGTTTTGCTTACCGGCCAGACAGTCGGTGCACTTCTCCAGGTGCACATGCTTCACTGGAATAAGGTTGTCTTCTGCAAGCCTCTTCATCCCCTTCTCACTCATGTGGCACAGTCTCTTGTGCCACAGCTCACCGGCAGTGTCGGCTGCCACATTCAGTTCTTCCGGACATAACCGGGCATTCATCAGGTACAGTGTGTTGTCTTTCCGGGCCCGAGCCACTATCAGGCTCCCTTTGCTGAACTTCATGACACTGTTCCGGATGCTACCCGTGTAGCCTTCATCATCTAGCCTCCCGGCCGAGATCAGGTTCAATCGGACCTCCGGAACGTGTCGAACATCCTTCAGCAGCATCTTGCATCCGGTTGATGTCATCAGCCACACGTCACCTATGCCGGCAATCCGGCATGTGCCTTCATTTCCCATCCGGACACAGCCGTGCTCACCGGCTGTGTAGGATGAGAAGTATTTCTTCTCCGGGGTCAGGTGGAACGACGCTCCGGAATCGACCACCCAGGTCATCTCTTCACCGGCAAGGTTCAGCTCCCTCTCTTCGGTAATGAGCATTATCTCTTCTTCACTTGCCGCGAGTGCCGTCGTTCCTTTCCGGTCCTGCCCTCGCCGATCCGGACCTCTCCGGTCCGTGGCTCCCCTGTATGCACCGTTTCTCTCCGGTGACTTCTTCGAATCGGTGTCGTCGGCTCCGTTGTCCTTTCGGTAATGCCGACAATTCTTCCGGAAGTGCCCCGGCTTCCCACAGTGGAAGCATGTGGGTCTTCCTCTTGACTGCGACCGGGTCCCCGACTTCTCCCGTCTTTGCGGACTCCGGTTCCATTGTCTTCCCCGTTCCGATTTGGTAAGCAGCGCCTTCGAGTTGGAGACCGGTTCTTTGTCTCTCCGACGCGCTTCTTCGTTCAAAATACTTGTCTTTACCGTTTGTAGAGACAAGTTATCTTCGGTGCAGGAGGTGCTGAGAGTCACCACCAAGTTCTCCCAGCTTTCCGGCAATGTACACATCAGAATGATGGCTTGCATTGCATCCTCCAACGGGAACTTGATTGCCGCAAGCTGGTTCACGAATCCCATGAACGTGCTCACGTGTTCCACCATATTCTCGCCGTCCCGGTACTTGAGGTTCACTATCTTCCTCATCAGGGAGGTCCGGTTCAACGCATTCTTCCTCTCGTAGAGGCCCGACAGCTTCCTCCACATCTCATATGCGTTGGTGTCGTTCGCCACATGTTGTAGGACGCTTACATCGACATATTGCCGAATCGTCGCTACGGCTTTCCGGTTCAGGAGCTTCCACTCCGACTCTATAACTCCCTTGGGTATCTCGGCATTGTCGACCGGTTCGTACAGGTCTCGGACGATGAGAAGGTCTTCCATCTTTATCTTCCAGTCGGCGTAGTTCTGTGAGTTCAACACCATCATGCCCGGAGGCCCACTACCGCCGCCTTCCATTTTCTGTGTTATCGTCGCTCTGATACCACTTTGTCGCGGTTCCGCCTCAGGCCACAACCGAGGAACAGGATCGATTCACAGAAAACGGGAAATACACCAATGCACGAAAACAATAGAGAGAAGGGCACACTGGATGTTTTACGTGGAAAACCCTAAATGGGAAAAACCACGGGAGTGCAAGACTCCAACTATCACTATATGCGGGAATGTACAATGGCGAGCTGCAAGGCGACGACCTTGAGCTCGCTGTCCTCGCCACAGGCAGCGGTATTACACAGAGGCGTCGACCTCTTCCTTCCTCCTTCTCTCTCACTCTCTCTCGGCTGCTCTCACTTCGCTCCCTCTTAGTGGAAAAACAGAAAATGAGCAACAACAACAGTTAAACTGTTTGCCCTAAGTCATATTTATACACATATGACTTTCGGGCTATTTACAAATAAAGCCTCAAGGGCTCTTGGAAAACATATTCACAAATATGTCCCCGCATCCGGATCTCTCTCCGGGTACATTCATCATCCGGCTCCGTAACCGGGGTTCTTCAGCATCCGGCTCCGTAGCCTGGGTATTCATCATCCGGCTCCGTAACCGGGGTCTTCGTCATCCGGCTCCGTAGCCGGGGTATTCGTCATCCGGCTCCGTAGCCGGGGTCTTCGTCATCCGGCTCCGTAGCCGGGGTCTTCGTCATCCGGCTCCGTAGCCGGGGTATTCATCATCCGGCTCCGTAACCGCAACCGGGCTTGCCGTCATTCATCTCCGGACATCCCATCCGGAGGGACCGAAATCCCAACAAGTTTTTCTTTCTCTTCTTTCAGCCGGTCATACACTTGTCAAACTTTCCTCTGCTCAGCGGAGGCTGTCGGCCGTCTTCCTTTGTTCCTCCTCCTCCGCTTTTCTCAATTCTCGCTCCCTGGCTCGTAAGGCTTCTTGTGTTGCCAGGTCTTCCCGTAATGTGGCGAGCTCTTGTGCTGGCGTTTTATTAGTATCTGGGCCTGCTTCAGTCACCGGGGTCATATTGTTCTGTAAAGTTACTAGAGCCACCGATTCCAACTGTTGTGGTCCTTCTATGACCAACTTGGCCATTTCTATTCTGGCCTTCTCTATGTCTTGCTCCATGCTCCGGATTCTTGACCAGGCCGTCTCTAATTCCTCGGTTGTGGCTAGCAACCGATCTTCATGCGCTCTCTCTTCCGCTTCTATCTGGCAGATGACTCCGGCCAATTGTTCTGCTACCCATCATAGCCATTGTCTGTCGGTGCCTTGTTGTTGTGTCGGTTCTGGTTGTGGGATGGCTTCTTCACTGGCCATGAGCCTATTATGGATGGTTACGTCAAGCGGTTGCTCCGGTTCTGGTTGTTGCTATTGCGGCGGCGACACCGGCAATTCAATAACAAGTTCTTGATCCACCGGTACTGTCGTGTCTTGGCCCGCTGATTCTGCCATGTGCTGCCTCTACCACCGATTCTTGTTGAACTAGTTCTAACGCCTTCCTTGGCTGCAGCTCCTCAGGGAGGGGTTCCAGTATAATGTCCTCCCTCAGACTTGATTTCTCCCCTTTGTGGCCCTTTCCACTTTTCTGTCGACGACATATCAGAGTCTCGATAGGCTCGTCTTCTTGCTCTTCTTCCTCCAGGGTCTTGCTATTGATTAACGCCGCCAAGGGGTTTTGCAGTTTGTCTGGTTGTTGTTCTGCTTGTTGTTCCGTTTGGCGCAACTTGATTTTCAAAGGTCTCACCGGGGGGTCCACCGATGCCTCCTTCTCTGCTGGCCGCTCCTTCGCCTTTTGTGAAGTGTCGGGCTCCTTCCAGCCTATCGCCTAGGTAGCCAGGACTTGCTACTGTTTTCAAGCTGCTGATTTTGTTGGTCTTCCTCGCTTCCTTTGTTTAATGGGCTCCACCGGTGGTGCTAAGAGAGTGAGCCATTGCGCTACCGTTGTCCACATATTTTTGCCATCTTTTATTGAGACGATGGCAGCGTTCAGGCCGTCGGCGATCATTACCGGCCAATCCACCTGTACTCCCTCGTAGGTGGCTATGATCAAACCAGCTCTATTCCTAGGCATAACCGGTGGTCGGGGGTATATATGACCATACCCGTGGAGTACCGGATCAATTTCCCGAAACAATAGGTTTTGCATGCGGTATGCCTTGCTGCCCAGGGAGTATTCTCCGAAATACCTCGTCAGCAGCTCCTATGAAGGGTTGTCGCTGGAGTATATTCCCCCTTCCAGTAAGTTGGTCAGGGCTCGGATGGCTTCTTCGGTGATGATCTTTGTGTCGATGTCTTTGACGACATTTTCTGCATCTCCGTGCGGCGGTGCTTCGACTATCCTCAAGAATCCCTCTAGGCCGTGTTGCTTAAGCGATTTCTTGGCCACTTCTGAGAGTACCATGCATTCCATGTCGTCGTCAGAGTCGGTAGGTTGTTGTAGGATTAGTGCACCTGTGTGTTTTGCTTGCTCTCGCCTGATCACGCGTAATTGCCTGTGTGCGCTGAGAACTCTGTGTTTGCGAAATGAAAGGAACTCTGCACGGCGGAGGTTTTCTTTCTCCGTGTGTGGCGCCTTTTCTCGATTCCCACGCATGCACATCTTGTACTATGATAGCAGTCAGTTGACACGTGGTGCGTTTTTAAATGGCCTTTAATTCGCCACCAACCGCATGCCTATTCCGCGCATGCACGTCTTGTACTATGATAGCAGTTGATTGACACGTGGTGCGTTTTTAAATATCCTTTAATTTGCCACCAACCGCATGCCTATTCAAAGTGCCCGTTCGCTCCTCACCTTTGCATGATGTTGAGTTTTAGTTAACCAGAAGTTGAGGTTTTCCTTTTTTTTTCTATTTTTTTTTTTGAAAGTTGAGTTTTAGTTAACTGGAAGCACCGGGTCCGTATCCCGATTTTTCCCCATATTCACATTTTGTTGGCCACATGTTTGTCGCTATTCGGTAACGCCGGCTCTGCCTGATTGTCGGGTACTTGTTTAACGTTTCCTACTGTTGCATCAACGTCCGTCTGCTCGAACGGATTCTGTGGCATGGGTCCACAATATGGTTTGAGTCGAAACCCATTGACCCAATTGTCCATTATCTCAATAGCGAGCATTCCGAGCTGGTATGAACCGTTGAATTCCTACGTTATCCAATACGGTTCGGTCCACCGAAACCGTAGCTTTCCCGGCATTTGACCCATCCAGGTCTGGAATACGAGTACCGGCTTGCCAATCCTGAACATCTTCTCATTGCCCTTCTGGTGCTGATCGACGAACGCCTTCCTTTGTCGTTGCTCCAGTTCCAACTGCATGAGACTCACTATCCGATGCTCTTCTAGTTCGCATAATGCGGCTAACCGGATTTTTTCTGATTCCTTTTCACTTAGTCATTCTCTAACCTATATCCACAAACTCGGAACCTGAAATTCGATCGGCATTACTACTTCTAGCCCAAATGCTAACTGGAATGGTGTTGACTGGATACTCGTTTTGTATGTCGTCCAGTATGCCCATAGTGCACTATGCAACTTCGTGTCCCAATCGGTCTGGTTTTCATTGACGATCTTTCACAGGATGTTTTGGAGCGTTTTGTTTGTGGATTCGGCCAGTCCATTGGCTTGTGGATAATAAGGGGTACTGCACTTGTGTACCACTGCATAGAATGTTGTTAAGCTCTCCACTACTTGACCGAGAAAATGTCTACCTTCGTCGCCAATTAACTCGATTGAGCATCCATACCAGCACCAGATGTACTCATATAAGAACTTTGTTGTTGATGTCGCAGTTTTGTCCCGCAAAGCCTTGGCTTCTACCCACTTGGTGCAATAATATGTGGCGACTATAACATATTTGTTGCTAGTTCTCATTGCCGGAGGTTTAAACGGCCCAACGAAGTCCAGCCCCCATTTTTTAAATGGCTCTAAGGGTAGCACCGGCTGGTGAGGCATCCTTGCCTGTTCTATTGGTTGGCCCATCCATTGACATAAATCACAGTGTTTTGCATACCGGACCGAGTCCTTCAGTGTCATCGGCCACCATAGCCTGCTGTTCCATATCTTTCTTGTCGTAGCGTCCCCGGCATAGTGCCCTCCGGCAACACCGCAGTGTGCTTCTCGTAATATTGTGTCCTTTTCGTCGCTTCGCACTACTCACCGCCATATGCCATCTGTGCCTTTGTGGTACAGGGTGTCCTGTAGTAGACAAAAATGTCGGCTTAACACTGCTAACTGCTTCCGCTCATCCCGGTGACTACAGTGCTTAGGAATTGATGCATATTGGTTAGCCACTTGTCTTCGTCGACTACCATGCTATCCGTTTCCGTTTCTGCTATTACTTTAAACAACTCAGCATCCAGAAACTCATCCGGGACTCCATCATCGGTCTCGCCAGCTTTGTACCGCTAACCGCTTCCGCTCATCCCCGTGACTACCGTGCTTAGGAATTGATGCATATTGGTTAGCCACTTGTCTTCGTCGAGTACCGTGCTATCTGCTGCCGTTTCTGTTGTTACTTTAAACAACTCAGCATCCAAAAACTCATCCAGGACTCCATCATCGGTCTCGCCGGAGTTTAACCGGCTCAGATAATCGGCAACCGCATGCTATATTCCCAGCCAGTGATATATTTCGAACTCAAACTCTTGTAGCAACAATTTCCATTGGGCCAACTTACTAGTGAGTGATGCCTTTGAGACCAAATATAAATTGCCTCTTCTAGCAACAATGTCCATTGAGCGCTGAGTGGTTGACATGAATTAAAAATTTCCTCCCCAATAAATAGTGCTTGAACTTGGTAACACTGTAAATCATCCCTAAGGCTTCTCTTTCCGTTGTTGAATAATTTCATTCTGCCTGGGATAGCTCGACGAACACTTGGAGCTCTTTTGCTTAGTCCGGTGGTTGCACCACCGACGCTTGTGATAGCAGTACTTTCAGTGCCCGGTAAGCCTTATCCTCCGTATTTGTCCATTGACATGGTGTCCGGTGAACCGCAACATGCAACAGTGTAGCAAGATCGGCCAAATACTGGAGCATCCGGCTATGCCATCGGATTTGCCCTCGAAACTGACTCAAAGCTTTAGTTGTGGATGGTGTTGGTGCTTCTAAGATTGCTTTGACCTTATCGGGTTCTACTGCGATCCTGTCCTTGCTGATGAGATGGCCCAGTAATGCACCGCTTGTTACTCCGAACACACACTTTGTTGGATTCAAGCTTAACCGATAACTCCTACATTTCTCAAGACATAGCCGGAGGTGTTGGAGATGTTCTCCTTCTCGGCTATACACGGCGAAGTCATCCAAGAATACCTGCATGAATGCCGGGATGAACTCGCCAAATATTTCCATGATTATTCGTTGGAAGGTCGCCGGCGTGGTCTTGAGCCCAAACATCATTATCACTGTGATGAAAACTCCCCATTCGGTGACAAACGTCGTCTTGTCTTGGTCGTCGGGGTGCATCCTTATTTGATTGTAGTTGCTGAAACTATCTAGGAAGCTATGCACTTCATGACCGACTACCACGTCCAACACTCCATCCGTAAATGGAAGTGGAAAGGCATCGGTCATTGTTGCCGCATTGAGTTTCCGGTAGTCGACGCACACCCGGATCTTACTGTTCTTTTTCGGCACGACGACTATGGGACTTAACCATGTAGCTTTTTTCACTAGCCGGATAAAACCGACCAGTAGCAACTTGTCAATTTCCTCTTTAACCTTTGCCGCATAGTTAGGGTTCATCCAGTAATGTCGTTGTGCTACCAGCTTGGCATCCTTATTGAGATGTATCTGATGTTGGTACAACTCAGGATCCAACCCCCGCATTGTCTTCATAGGACCAGGCAAATACATCCCGGAATTACTTTAATAAAGTGATCATCGTCGTCTTGTTGTCTGGTGACATTTCCTTAGCAATATGAACCAGTCTTGCGTCGTCCCCGGTTCCTAAGTTCACTTCCTCTAACTCGGATGCTTTCACGCATTGGGATACCACCATCTCCCTCTCCAGAGCTTCATGTGCTTGCCATAATTCTCTGATAGCTCCCCTATCTGGTTCCTCGCCGGCATCATCCGATTGCGTTATATATGGTGACACTGCTTCTGCCACATCAATTTCAAATAGGGGTACAATTTTTGGGTTTTCTTCTAAGTATTGGTCGACCTCTTTGTCAGCAAGCCCCTCGAGGATGTTTACACATTCCGCATATAGCGGTGTCAGCTCCTTGCCGGTACTTGATTGAGGGTGGGTAGGTATCCTTACTTTAGCCTTTCCTCGCAAGAAGGTAATCATGTTTTTCTGCCAGTTTTGTTTATTGTGCGCCGTTTTTAATCATGGGCGGCCCAGCAACGCTAGGTAAGCCCCTTGCGCATTGAGCTGGAGAACCACCGCCGAAATGCAGAATGCACGTCCTCCGATAGTTATGTCTAAATCCCGTATCAAACCAGTAGGTCTTACTGAACTTGTATCTGCCATCCGGAGCCAAAACGGGCAAGGCTCCCATTCCTGGATTCCCAGGGTATTACAAATCTGTAGACTAATCACGTTCACACCTGATCCTCCGTTCACAAGAACGCAGGAGCCGGCAACGGATTTGATGTGGTCATTCCTGATTTCAGCCCTTCCGTAAACCGGGGCACTAGCTGTAATAACCGACCCAATGGTAGCGTAATTTGACATTCTTGTAACGTTTTCCATGTTGGGTTTTCCGGCTGAATCATGTAGATTGCCTCTTCCGGTTTGTCCTTCTGTTGTTCAAGCTCAGCCACATTCCCCTCATTTACCTTCTTCACCCACTTAGTGGCTTGCTTTCGGATTGCCTCCTGTGTTTCCCACTCCATTTTTCCTTTTGACGTGGTGGTGACTTGTTGTATGTCGGCGACTTTTGCTACCACCATATTTACTATTGGTTGTTTCTCATAACTTTTAACCGGACATTGATTACTGTAATGTCCTTCTTGTCGGCAATAGTAGCAGTATGCGTTCCGGCTGGTAACGCTCATCTTGTGCCCTTGTCTGGCTGTCATTGGTGATCCTCCTTTCTCGCGTTCCGTTTTTTGTTAAAGAATTTTTTGTTCTGGTAACCCTGTCGGGGCTAGTTTTCATAATTGCCTTGATCCTCCCTCCGTTGGTTGTAATCGGGGGAGTGGTCCCGGTTGTATCTCTCATATCGATCACCGTTATAATCCCGGTAGCTATCCTGTAGGTCTCTGTCGTGCGCGTCTCTTCTGTCGATGTACCCGACATCTTGCGCCGGCCGGTAATGCTCATCTCGCCGCCATCGTTCTTCTTCCTCCTCCCAGTTACTCTGGGGTTTGATTTGCTTTACTAGTCAGCAAGTTATATTCACATCGGTCCATTGTGTGCGACCTTGAATGGCATAACATGCACTGTGTCTGCATGGTACATTCTATTGCCGAGTGCCCGGCATTGAGACAAGTCGTACATTGTATAGCTTACCGAAAACGTAGTTCGTCTTCTGTCAGTAATGTACGCTGGAGTGCCCCCATTGTTAGCCACGAGCTTGTTTTCTCCATCTCCATGACCCGGTCTATGACTTGGTTGATCGTGTTGGTGCGGATATCAATCACTGTGCACACCGTACGCAGGGGTTCCCGGAGTGCTGCTAGGAATATTGCTTTAGCCTCTGCCTCGGGTGGTGCCCGACTTAGCTGGTTCTGCATTCGCTAAAACCGGATTACGAATTGCTGAATGGTTTCCATAGGTTCCTCCCGTATGGTGTAGAATAGGCCGACCATCTCCCGTTGATCCACCTGCTTGTGGAAGAACTGTAAAAATCTTGTTTTTAAGTCCTCAAACGTCGTGATGGTGCCAGGAGGGTGCGTCAAGGGCCATCGTGCGGCTGATCCTTCCAAGGTCATGCCGAACTCTGCAATCTTCTAGCGTTTTGCTTCGGCGGCGATCAAGCGTTGTGACACATGGTTTGCTTCCCATGTTTGTACAAATGCATAGATATGAGCTTCCACGCCCGGATCATCCCAGTACTTGGGATATTGGAACGGAATGTCGTCGTCCGGTGTCGGAACACGGGCTGGTGGTGTCGGAGGTCTCCCCTCCTCTTCTTTTAGTGTCAGAGGTCTTTCATCCTCTTCTTTCGGTGTTTCACGTGGCGATGTCAGAAGGTGATACACCGCTAGCCTGTTTGGGGCTTCTAGTTCCGTTAACTGCGGTTCTGGTGTCAGCAAGGTATCTGACTGCTCATCCTCCGGTTCATCTGGGGTGTCGTGGCTGCTACGGTAATTCGAATGGGCACTGCAATCGCCGTCCGAATCCGATTCGAAGGCCGAGAAAAATTCCGAATCGCCTTCCCCTGTCACTAATGCCTGCAGAATAGATTCTGCGTCCCGGAGACTTCTCAAGCTGCTTCCTTCATCCGGGTGGGGAGTCTGTTGCACACAGAGTGACTCCATGGCCACTCGCCGGATTACTTTGGAAAATGATCGATCCACACGGATCTCTTCTGCCCGCTACTGGAAAGCCTCTCGCTTCCGCAATCGTTCGGCAAGTCTTCTTGCTCACTCTGTAACCGGGTCGTTCGTTGGTCTAGTCATCCATTCCTACCGTTGTTCGCTACGTTTGTGCAGGAATCGTGATCGCCAAAAAGTGTTGTATGGTTTTAGGGTTAGGGTTAATCATAATGATGATTATCGATGACGAAGATAGACATGGTGTAATAATGAAGATGATGGAGAGTATGATGGTGAGAGAGATCATGAAGATGTTGACAAGCATTGAGAGCATTGTGGGGTGGGGGGTGGTGCCTAGAATGGCTCCACCCCCCTCCCAAGGGGGTTCAACGTTAAGGGAGGGAAGAGAGAGAGGGAGAGAGAGATGACAAGAGAGAGATTGAGAGAGAAATGGTTATTGTATTCATTCATTCCTGAAAAGAATGGCGTGCGAAAGCAATATAGGAAACCGAACAACAGAAAATGCAAGTTTAATGGAAAGCTTAGGTTTGCTCAGTACGCACGGGAGAGACAGAGAGAGAGAGAGTAAACACACGAACTTTTCAAAAATAATACTCAATCTGTATATACATCGTGCTCAGTGAGCACCTTTTATACAAGCCCTGACAATGGGCTGACACAGGTACTGACAGTACTTGACTGCTCAAAAATGAGCCTTGACACTTACTCCCAAAAACTATTCCTTACGAGGAATATCTCTCTAACGGCCTTTCGGTTTACGCACCGATACGGCCTTCCTACGCACTGGTCTGCGTACCGGTTTCCAACCGATCCGGCCTAACCGATCGGTCCTCGGCTTGCTCAGCCGATCCGGCTGATGTTGAGCTTGTCTCTCAACACTCCCCCTCAAGCTCAACTTGAGGCTCTTCGGGATCTTCCGAATCACCGCTCTTGTTCCTCCTAGCTCCACGCTTCGCTTGCGCTCCTCGGCTTGTTCAGCTCCGCGCGCTTCGACCCTTCCGGTCGGCTTGTCTGCTCCCATGGCCCTTCACAGCTCCCTTGTTGTCGCGGTGTTGGCGCTTCTCCTGTTGCATTCTTTTCCGCTTGGCCCTCGGTTGATTCAGTGTATCCGAATCAAACATCCGAACCGAATCGGCTACCTCCGATCGGTTTTCGCTCTGGTCCGAGTTAGCTGTCTCCAACTCATCTTCAGTCTTCTTGCCCTTGATGGTGTCATCTCCCCCATGCTTGGTTGGCTTCGGCTCTTTCTTTCAGTTGCTCCCCTTATGTCCGCTTTTGGACTCTTCCGCGGATCCGCCCTTGGCTTCTTTAGCCGATCCAAAGTCGAATTCGTCATCCAACTCGGTGTCGCAGCCTCTTCCGCTCCCTTCCTGCTCCCTTGCTCAGTCTTTCGAGACTGTTCTCCCCCTCAAGTTTGGCACGTCGAGGTGACGCAACCCAAGCGCACCCGAGAACTTCCGCAACTTGTCCAGACCAAGAGGCTTCGTGAAGATGTCGGCAGCTTGCCGATTCGTCCAAACATACTGAAGTTCGACTTCACCAGAAAGGACACGCTCATGGACAAAATGGTAGTGCACCTCAATGTGCTTGGTCCGTGCGTGGAAAACAAGGTTCTTCACGAGCTGGATGTTGCTGAGGTTGTCGTAGTAGATCGTCGTCGGATCGGACACCTCCTCTTGTAGGTCCTTAAGTAGCCGCTTCAACCATATGGCTTCGCATGTTGCGACAGCCGCTCCTCGGTACTCAGCTTCGGTGCTCGATAGTGCAATTGTCGGCTGCTTCTTACTGCTCCACGCTATCACCACACTCCCAAGAGAGAACGCGTATCCGGACGTGGATCGGCGATCGGCGGCGTTGCCAGCTTAATCAACATCGGTGTAGCCGACCAACTGCGAGGTTGTACCGGTTTGATATAGCAGTCCCTGGTCCTTAGTGCCACTTACATACCGCAGTACGCGTTGCGCACATTGAAGGTGCTCCTCGATAGGTCACGCCACGAACTAACTGATCACCCCGACCGGATAACTGAGATCGGGTCGGGTGATTGTCAAGTAGATAAGGTTTCCGACAATTTGTCGGAACCTCGTCGGGTCGCATACCTTTCTAGAATTGGGGCGAAGCTTGACGGTTCAATCCAGAGGAGTCGAAACGGACTTACAGTCGGTTATCCCGAATTTGAAGAGCATACTTAGCACATAATGGTGTTCGCTGATCAATATGCCTTCGGGGGTACGGATCACTTCGATCCCGAGGAAGTAATGAAGAGTCCCCAAATCGTTCATGTCGAATGATGCCGCAACTTGGAGCTTCACGTGGTCGATTTCACCTAGGTCTGCACCGGTAATGACCAAGTCATCAACATATAGTAAAATACTGACTGGATCGAGTCGACCTTTCCGGATGAACAGGGAAGAGTCCGACTTTGACATTGCAAAGCCCATCTTTCACAGTTGTTGCGTGATCTTCGTGTTCCAGGCACGCGGGACTTGCTTCAGTACGTAAAGGGACTTCTTCAATCGGCACACTGCCGACGTGTTCATTCCGGAGTGAAATCCAGGGGGTCGTACCATGTACACCTGTTCCTCAAACTCACCTTGTAGGAACGCATTCTTTACATCCATCTGATGTAAGTGCGACCGCTTTGCCGCAACTACCGCGAGCAAAACACGGGCGGTCGTATCTTCGTGATTGGCGCAAACGTCTCATCGTAGTCGATGTCGTGTTTCTAGGCATAGCCCTTTGCCACTAACCGGGCCTTGTATCGGTTGACCGAGCCGTCGGTGTTGTAGTTGACCTTGTACACCGACCTACCTCCGATCCACTTCACACCCTTCGATGCATCAACCAGGTCCCAGGTCTCGTTTTCCGCCAATGCGTGCATCTCTTCCTCCATCGCGGCGCGCCAATTCGCGTCCTTAGCCGCTTCTGCGTAGCTCTCCGGCTCACGCACTTCCACTACACGGGTCATGTACGCATAATGATGCGTCATGTACTCGTTGTATCCGAACCGCACAATTGGGTTCTTCTGGCGGGTAGATCGGCGTAATCGGTCATTAGCCAATATCGAGGTCTTCTCGGCCGACACGAACTTCACTCTTGAAGACCCGTCACCGCTTCCTTCGGAGTCGGACTCGCGTCGGTCTGACTTGTTCCTATCCGTTCTGGAATTCAACACCTTCTTCTTCCCTTTTTCTTTGCGCGTAAGCCATCTCCTTGGCTTCCCGCGCGGGAAATGCACGGCCGAGTCTCCACTACTCACTGTCTCTTCATTGGATTGGTCAAACCGACTCAGTCGTCCATTCAATCCACTTAACCGAAACGAAATCGGACTCTCTTCACGGGTCCCGATTTCAGGCTCATCTGGAGGCATCTCAGTCTTGCTGACCTCATCGTCAGAGCTCGGATTAGAGTTGAGATCCGGAGACAGAGGCAAGTACCAGGACGCGGACTCATCAAACACAACGTCGCGGCTCACACACGCTTGTTTGGTGCGCGGGTTATAATACTTATAACTCTTCTGCTCGTCCAAGTAACCGACCAATATACATTTCTCGGCCTTTGCGTCCAACTTCCTCCATTTCTCCTTTGGCACATGCACATACACAATGCTACCGAAAACTCATAAGTGTCGCAAGTTCGGCTTTGTTCCGAAATATAGCTCGTGCACCGAGACTTTTTCGCCAATCCAATTATGGATGTATACCGCGGTTCGTACTGCCTCGGCCCAGTAGAACTTGGGCAAGCTCTTCTCCGCCAGCATTGCCTGTGCCACTTCCACAACCGACCGATTTTTCCTCTCGGCCACACCGTTTTGCTCTGGTGTGTATCTACAACTGAATTCACGCCGAATTCCCATATGTTGTAAATAACCGTTGAATTGACCAGAAAAGTATTCTTTTCTGCCATTCGACCGCATGCACTTGATCTTTCTTCCTGTTTCCGTTTCCACGAACCCTTTGAGGTCCCAGAAACAGTCGAAGACTTCGCTCTTCCTCTCAATGAGGTAGATCAACATGTGCCACATGTAGTCGTCGATGAAGGAGACGAAATATCAGCTCCCGCCAAGACTAATGTTTTGTGTCGGACCCCACATATCGAAGTGTATCAAATCGAGCTTGTTCCGGCTCTAGTTATGCTTGTTGGGGAAAGGAAGTCGGTGTTGCTTCCCAAACTAGCAGGCTTCACAAATTTGTGCCTTCAGGCCACTAAATTTGGGCAATCCTAACACCACTTGTTTCGATTGCAGGTCTTGAAGCCGTTGGTAGTTGACGTGGCCTATCCACTTGTGCCATAAGTCGATGTCCGACTCGACTTTTTGTCCCTTCGCGAACATTGCAGTGCCACCATCAGTAGAGTCGAGGATGAACATCCTCCCATCTCTGCGCCCTTGCGCAATAATACGGCCTTCTTCCTCAATGAAACACCCGAGGTGTGTAAACCGGACCTCCATCCCTTAGTCGACGATCTGTCCAACCAACACCAAGTTCTTCGTGATTTTTGGGATGTGTAGCACGTTCATGAGTTTCCCTTTTTGCCCGACATGGCTCAGGGGAATTTCTCCGACATTCACGATCGGATGCGGAGTGTCATCTCCAATTACGACTACTCCTGGTTGCATCGGTTTTTCTAGGTACGAGAACCACTCCTTATGGCTCGTCATGTGATTTGACGCGCCAGACTCGACGTACCACACCTCATCCGATTTCGGGGTGGTCTGCTTCATTGAGTTTGCTTCGTGTCTCGTCACGAAGGTAGACCCTGGAAGTGTTGTCGACATCACTTCAATGCCTTCTTCCTTGATTCTGTCGGCCGCCTCCATTCCGCACCAACTCGCCTCGTCTGCCATGACCACGGGGCCTATCTCCCTCCGTGTACAAAATCTTGTTGTCAGCATGCATGCTCCTTGACGCACCCGCGTGGTTCTCCTCTATAAGGAGCATCGACTGTAAGTCGAAAAATGATGGCGTATTCTCCCGTGTACACACAGCAGTTCGGAACGCTCCGAACTTCGATGCCAAACCCCCGAGACAGACCTAGACCATCTCACTTTCCTCGATGTTCACATCGATAGAAGTTAAGGAGTCGCATATGTCCTTGATCTTCGAGGTATAGTCAGCCACCAACAAATCGCGTTGTCGTAGGTTGCTCAGCTCCTGCCGGAGTTGAAGCTTCCTGGCTGTAGTGCTTGCGGCGAAAATCTTCCTCAGATTTCCCCAAGCATCCTTCGGCGTTTTCGCATCCCAAATGTAGCTTAAGAGCTGTTCGCCCACACAAGATGCGAAGCAGTACAGTACTCTGCTCGCCGACTGTTCCCAAGTCGGGAAGTCTTTGGGTGTCGACTCGACTGCTATGTCATTTGCTCTGTCGACATAGCTCCAATAACCGTGTCCGAGCAGGTACTGGTGCATCTTGTAAGACCAAGATGCATAGTTGTTTCTGTCGAGCTTCTCCATCGAAAGCGAGCTAGCCATTCCTCTATCCATCGGTTTTCTTGTTCTTCTTCGTTGGTTTTTCCTTCAAGCAAAGTTGGCTGCAAAGGTTCTCAACCCTCACGCTCTGATACCATGACAAGAATGGCGTGCGGAAGCAATATAGGAAACCGAACAACAGAAAACGCAGGTTTAATGGAAAGCTTAGGTTTGCATAGTACGCACGGGAGAGACAGAGAGAGAGAGAGTAAACACACGAACTTTCAAAAATAATACTCAATCTGTATATACATCGTGCTCAATGAGCCTTGACACTTACTCCCAAAAACTATTCCTTACGAGGAATATCTCTCTAACGGCCTTTCGGTTTACGCACCGATACGGCCTTCCTACGCACCGGTCTACGTACCGGTTTCCAACCGATCCGGTCCTCAGGTTGCTCAGACGATCTGGCCGATGTTGAGCTTGTCTCTCAACAATTCCCCATAAGGGGTTAAATAGGTACAAAGGGTTAGATACACAAGGGTGCAAGCCCCTTTGGCATTCACACCTAACCACTCACTCACACCTCTTTGTATCCATTACACTCACACTTACATTCACACTCATAATTGTATAACTTTACACATACATATCAATACATTGCGTCTTTCACCCTCACGTATCACAATTATCAATCACCCGTACATCTCGTACGGTAACATCGATGAAGCACCGGATGTATGTCGCGTCTTCATGTGCATCACCTCCCACACCGTGGCATCGATCAAATCCAGTCTCTTGTCCCCGAACTAAACCGGCAACCAAAGATATTTAACCACTAGCATGTCCCTCATCTTCGACTTCCACACTGAATATTTGGAGCTAGTGAGCTTGAACATGTCGTCGAACAATTCTTCCATTTTCTGTGTTGCTCGCTCTGATACCAGTTTGAAGAGAATATGCGGAATAATGCTCGGCCACAACCGAGTCCTCAACTACTTCATTGAGAATTACAATCACAGAAATGGGAATGTGGAGATAGATGCACATATACCAAAACATTGAAAGAGAGTACACAAGAAAATGATTATACACAAAGATTACACTAATAAGTCACAGAGGCAATGACCTCGTGCTTTCAATCTTCGCCAACAGGCAGTTACAATAGAGATTGTTCAAGGTCTCTCTCTCTCTCTCTCTCTCTCTGTTACGCTTTGTACAACAGTTACACAAAATTACTCTTATGATGATCTGCGACCACACCCTCATTAGTGTTTTCTCTAGGTCATATTTATACTAATATGACTTTCGGGCTATTTACAAATATACCAACAATGGGCTAACAAAAACATATTTACATCTATGTCCCTTCATCCAGTAAGAGGTTCTCACCGGGCCTGCGTCATCCGGTTCTCACCGGGTCTTCCTTGCCGGTGTCGTGTCGAAGCATGTCGAATATAAGAGCTTGGCGTGTCCGGGCAGAACCGCTGGAGTTCTGAACCAGGAGAGTGGAAATAAGAAGATGGAAAAGAAGAGTGGGAAGTATCTCAATAGTCACGAGTGGTTTGCAGCCCTAACTGTCAAGACAAAAACCCTTATATTGTTCCACCTACATAACCAAATTAAGTGCGTAAATACAGATTGGAAAGCCCTCTGGAATAGCTTTCCAACGAGCTATAGAACGTCAAAATTAGACGTCAGAATTGAGAGTTATCAAGAAAATACCGTACAACGCTACTCCTCAAACGCAGACGAAGAAGAAATGCCAAAATAGCAAATTCACTATTTCTTCGAGAGGAAAACCCTTTGATTGTTCCCCCCCCACCCCCACCCCCCCCCCCCCCATGACAATAATCCTCCCCTCTTATACTAAATCAATACCATTACATGTAGGCCACGTGGCACACACCTAGAGAAGCTTGTGCATGTGCGCGATATAAAGCATGGGGGCCATGTGGCACACATGTAGAGAAACTTTGCATGTGCGTTATATGGTATACATGAAATACATTACATGGTTTTGACTCTACAACATTTGTTCCAAAATAATGCAAATAAATCCCTAAGAACAATAATACTAAAGAACTTTGAGTCTAGAATGTAAATCAATTCCAATGAGTTGAATCAGGTGGATCTCCAAGGAGTGATGGGTCACCGAACCAAGTCGAGATGCGTGGTTGTAGTTGAGGCAAGTGTGGAATCGTGGTGGCACCAATCAGTCATATCCCTTTACAACATGCAATGAGTTGAATCAAGTGGATCTCCAAGGAGTGATGGGTCACCGAACCAAGTCGAGATGTGTGGTTGTAGTTGCGGCAAGTGTGGAATCGTGGTGGCACCAATCGGTCGTATCCCTTTACGACATGCACCCCCTCCTAACCTACACATCCTACGGTATGTGCCAAGTGGAGAAAATTCCACCAAAGTCTTCTTTCATTTTATTTGAAGATTTGATGCATGCCAATCATCTTCATTCAATTCCGGAATCGACATGAGACACATCTTCTCCCCTTCAAACTTCTCGTTTACTTTCTCTTCTAGATGAGTGTCATGTGATGAAACTATCGTTACCGCTTCTAATTGGATACTGTTGGGAGACAGGCCCTTCCGGATGGGAAGGGAGAAGAACGGTGCTGATGAGCAAACTCGGCCAAGGCCGATAGGCCGAGGCCGAAACCGGATGACGAGTACCTGGCTACGAAGAGCCGGATGGTGCACACCCGGTGAGAACCGGATGAGGAGTACCCGGCTACGGAGAGCCGGATGGTGCAGACCCGGTGAGAACCGGATGTGGAGTACCCGTCTACAGAGAGCCGGATGGTGCAGACCCGGTGAGAACCGGATGAGGAGTACCCGGCTACGGAGGGCCGGATGGTGCAGACCCGGTGAGAACCGGATGAGAAGTACCCGGCTACGGAGAGCCGGATGGTGAAGACCCGGTGAGGAGTGCTCACCGGATGAAGAGACATATTCGTAAATATGTTTCTGAGAGTCCATCGTGGCTATATTTGTAAATAGCCGAAAAGTCATATTAGTATAAATATGACTTAGGGCAAACTTTTGTTAGATAGTTGTCATTCTTGTTGGCGTGTAAGATCAGAGCGCGTAACCGTGTACAGAGAGAGAGACAAAGAGGTCATTGCCTCTGTTGTAACCGCCGCCTGTGGCGAAGATCGTGAGCACGAGGTCGTTGCCTCCGTGAACTCATTGTTGTACATTCTAACATAGTGATAGTTTGCAGCCTGTGGGCTGCCGTGGTTTTTTTCCCTTGTTTGGGGTTTTCCACGTAAACATCCTGTGTACTTTTCTCTTCTTTGTGTCGTGCATTCATTACCCATTTTTTTGTGTATGATTCTAAGCTCGGTTGTGGCCGAGCGTTGCGCATAGGGAGAGTTTAGTTCCTGTCAAGTGGTATCAGAGTGAAACGACACAGAAAATGGACGATTCGTTGGGAGGCATGTTCAAGCTCACCGGCTCCAACTATTCGGTGTGGAAGTCGAAGATGAGGGACATGCTCGTGGTTAAAGACCTCTGGCTGCCGGTTCAGTTCGGGGACAAGAGACCGGACAAAATCGACGCCACGATATGGGAGGTGACGCACATGAAGACAATGGCGTACATACGGTGCTTCATCAACATGAGCCTGTACAACAACTTTAATGAAGAGAGCAAGGCTCATGAGCTCTAGGAGAAGATCGACATAATGTTTCAAAACAAAAATGTTGTTAATCAGTTTTCGGTATTCCGGAAGCTAGTAAGACTCCGGTACCAAGATGGCTCCAGTATGGCGGAGCACATGAATGTCTTCCAAGGGCTGATACACCAGGCAACATCATTGGAAGTACCTCTCGCCGACGAGGTACTAGCGCTACTCCTGCTCGGTTCCCTCCCGGATAGTTGGGAGACGTTGGTTGTCACTTTGGGTAACGCTGGGGCGGAAGGGAAACGGTTATCCCTAGCAAGAGTAAAGTCGAGCTTGCTAGATGAGGAGGCGCGTCAGAAAGATAAAGATACGAGCTCCTACCCCAAAGCGCTCCTTACCGAATCGGAACGCGGAAGACAAAGAAACCGTAGTCCCCAGAACCGGGAAAAGTCGGGGACACGGTCAAAGTCAAGGGGAAGACCTACTTGCTTCTATTGCGGCAAGTCGGGACAATTCCAGAAGAACTGTCGGCATTTCCGAAAGGACAAGGAAACCGACGGTACCAATTCGAAGCGGATACCGAACCGGAACGGTAAAGACCGGAGGGGACCGGACCGGAAGGGGACGACGGCAATCGCGGGAAGTGAAGAAGAGTTGATGCTCATCACCGAGGAGAGTGAGATAAACCGTGTTGGCGACGAGATGACCTGGGTGGTCGACTCCGGAGCGTCGTTCCACCTTACCCCGGACCGGAAATGCTTCTCATCCTACTCAGTCGGTGATCACGGCTGTGTCCGGATGGGGAATGAAGGAACATGCCGAATTGTCGGCATAGGAGACGTGTGGCTGACAACACCAACCGAATGCAAGTTGCTGATGAAGGATGTCCGACACGTTCCGGAGGTTCGTCTGAACCTGATATCAGCCGGTCGGCTAGATGATGAAGGCTACACGGGTAGCATCCGGAACGGTGTCATGAAGTTCAGCAAAGGGAGCCTGATTGTGGCTCGGGCCCGGAAGGTAAACACACTGTACCTGATGAATGCCCAGTTATGTCCGGAAGAAGTGAACGTGGCATCCGACACTACCGGTGAGTTGTGGCACAAGAGGCTGTGTCACGTGAGCGAGAAGGGAATGAAGAGGCTTGCAGACGACAACCTCATTCTAGTGAAGAACGTGCACTTGGAGAAGTGCACTGATTGTCTGGCCGGTAAGCAAAACCGGACCTCCTTCCGACCAAGGCCACCGATGAGACGTAATGCACCATTGGAGTTGGTGCATACGGGTGTGTGTCAAGTAGACACGAAGTCACATGCCGGAGCGCAGTACTTCGTGACGTTCATAGATGACCACAGCCAGAAGCTGTGGGCCACACCGTTGAAGACGAAGGATCAGGTGCTATCCGTCTTCAAAGAGCTCCACGCGAGAGTGGAAAGAGAAACCGGCCGGAAGCTGAAGGCGGTTCGAGCAAATAACAGAGGAGAATACCGGGGGCAGTTCGAGGAGTACTGCCGCTCGAAGGGAATCCTGCTCGAATTTACCATGCCGAAGACGCCGGAACTAAACGGGCTGGCCGAGAAGATGAACCAGACCATAATGGAGAGGGTCCGGAGTATGCTAGCACATGCAAAACTACCCAAGAAGTTTTGGGCTGAGGCATTGTCGACGGTGACATATGTGATAAATAGATCACCCTCAGTACCCTTGGACAGAGACACGCCGCAGAAAGTATGGACCGGTAAGGAAGTGTCCTACCGGCATCTCAAGGTGTTCGAGTGTCTCGCGTACGTGCATGTAGCTAAGGACCGGAGAGGAAAGTTAGATCCAAAGACCCGGCCATGCATATTCCTCGGTTACTGTGACGATGAGTTCGGCAACCGAATGTGGGACCTGGTCGACAAGAAGGTATTCCGGAGTCGAGATATTATCTTCATGCAGGACAAGACGCTCGCCTACTGGGAGTCGGAGAAGAAGATAATGAACTCCGAGTCGACTGGTAAGGATCGACTCTACGATGAGCAGACTCAACTGGCAAGAGACCGGTTAGCACTCGAGGGACCAACCGGTTACGGTGAGGATACCGAACAGGCTGAAGAAGAAGTAGAGGAAGCTGAAACCGAAACCGGCCAAGACCCCGAATCGGATTCAGATGAAGAGCAAATGGAGGAACCGGTTACCAAAGCCCGAAGACGGAGATATCCTCTCAGAGAGAGAAGGGCGCCCCGGAGATTTCTGGATGCAGAGCATGTTCTGCTGACCGATGAGGGGGAGCCAGAAAGCTTCGAAGAAGCGAAGGATGACACCCATAGCCGCAAATGGTTAAGTGCCATGCAGGATGAGATGGATTCCCTGCATGAGAACCATACGTACGAATTGGTGGAGTTGCCGAAAGGAAAGCGGGCACTCCGAAACAAGTGGTACAAGTTGAAACCGGGAGATGCCGGCAACCCCCCGAGATACAAAGCCAGGATCGTGGTGAAGGGGTTCCAGCAGAAAAAGGGCGTGGACTTTGACGAGATATTTGCCCCGGTAGTAAAGATGACCTCCATCCGGACGGTGCTGAGTATAGCAGCAAGCATGGACCTCAAGGTAGAGCAGCTGGACGTGAAGACAACATTCCTTCACGGCGACCTCGAAGAGGAGATCTACATGTAGCAACCGGAAGGATTTGTGGAGAAAGGGAAGGAGCACCTGGTATGCCGGCTGAAGAAGAGCCTGTACGGACTAAAGCAGGCTCCCCGACAATGGTACCGGAAGTTCGATTCCTTCATGACCGATCAAGGGTACCACAAGACGCAGGCCGATCACTGCGTGTTTGTGAAGAAGTTCGAAGGAGGCGACTTCCTGATACTCCTTC
Organism: Azolla caroliniana; assembly: GCF_043228905.1. Taxonomy (NCBI): domain Eukaryota; kingdom Viridiplantae; phylum Streptophyta; class Polypodiopsida; order Salviniales; family Salviniaceae; genus Azolla; species Azolla caroliniana. The sequence continues at coordinate 9,681,251 of NW_028230453.1, forward strand.
TATACGTGGACGACATGTTGATCGTCGGACGAGACCAAGTCAAAATACGGATGCTGAAGAAGACCCTCAACCGGACCTTCTCAATGAAAGACTTGGGTCCGGCAAGATAGATGTTGGGGATGCATATTATTCGGAACCGGTCAATGAAACAATTATGGCTGTCATAGGAGAAGTACGTGACAAAGGTGCTTCACCGGTTCAACATGTCAGATGCAAAACCGGTCGGATCGACACTTCCGGCAAACTGCAGGTTATCCGGTAAGCAAAGCCCGAAGACAAAAGCAGAGAAGGCGGATATGATGGAGATTCCATATGCCTCTGCCGTCGGGAGCTTAATGTACGCAATGGTGTGTACCCGACCGGATATAGGATACGCAGTTGGAGTGGTGAGCCGGTTCATGAGCAATCCCGGCAAGGAGCACTAGAATGCGGTCAAATGGATACTCCGGTATTTGAAGGGCACTTCAAATATTTGTCTCCGATTCGGCTCCGGAAAACCTCAACTTGACGGTTTCACCGATTCGGACATGTCGGCTGATGTGGATACCAGCCGGTCTACATCCGGGTATGTAATGACATATGCAGGGGGAGCTATCTCGTGGCAGTCGAGGCTGCAGAAGACGGTTGCATTGTCAACCACGGAGGTGGAGTACATGGCGGCTGTGGAAGCCGGCAAGGAAATATTATGGATGAAGGACTTCATCGAAGAGCTCGGTATCCGGCAAGATGAATACCGACTCTATTGCGACAGTCAAAGTGTCATCCTTCTTGCTAAGAATGCGGCCTACCATTCCAGAATGAAGAATATCCAGCAAAGATATCACTGGATCCGGGAAAGAGTAGATGACCAGGAGTTAGCACTGACGAAGATCCACACGGCCGAGAACGGGTCAGATATGCTGACCAAACTGCTGATACCCGACAAGCTGGATGCATGCCAGAAGAGGATCGGACTAGTAAGACACCCCATGCCGGAGTGAAGGGGGAGTTTGTTGGGAGACAGGTCCCTCCCGATTGGAAGGGAGAAGAACAGTGCAGACCCGGTGAGAACCGGATGACGAGTACCTGGCTACAGAGAGCCGGATGGTGCAGACCCGGTGAGAACCGGATGAGGAGTACCCGTCTACAGAGAGCCGGATGGTGCAGACCCGGTGAGAACCGGATGAGGAGTACCCGGCTACGGAGGGCCGGATGGTGCAGACCCGGTGAGAACCGGATGAGAAGTACCCGGCTACGGAGAGCCGGATGGTGAAGACCCGGTGAGGAGTGCTCACCGGATGAAGAGACATATTCGTAAATATGTTTCTGAGAGTCCATCGTGGCTATATTTGTAAATAGCCGAAAAGTCATATTAGTATAAATATGACTTAGGGCAAACTTTTGTTAGATAGTTGTCATTCTTGTTGGCGTGTAAGATCAGAGCGCGTAACCGTGTATAGAGAGAGAGAGAGAAAGAGGTCGTTGCCTCTGTTGTAACCGCCGCCTATGGCAAAGATCGTGAGCACGAGGTCGTTGCCTCCGTGAACTCATTGTTGTACATTCTAACATAGTGATAGTTTGCAGCCTGTGGGCTGCCGTGGTTTTTTTCCCTAGTTTGGGGTTTTCCACGTAAACATCCTGTGTACTCTACTCTTCTTTGTGTCGTGCATTCATTACCCATTTTTTTGTGTATGATTCTAAGCTCGGTTGTGGCCGAGCATTGCGCATAGGGAGAGTTGAGTTCCTGTCAGATACTTGTAGTTGCCATGACATGGACCACCTCTTCTTCAACATCTTCTTCCCAATTCGAATTAGCTTCCACAGATCGTTCATCTTGCAAAATGTCAAGAACGAGAGAGGCTCTTTGTTTAAAGAGTTTGATTCGTTTACCAGCAATCAGAATTCGAAGAAGAGTTCCATCAAATTTGACAAGATATATGTTTCATTTTGCCGGACTTCTACCACTCGATACGGCCCAAACCATCGATGAGAGAATTTTCGAATAGATTTGTGTTAATGCTCAAGGTTACTATCAAACACCAAAACCCAATCTCCTTTTTCAATGGGAATATTCCGAACTCGATGTCTCTTGTCAAATCGATCCTTATTCTTCAATCGAACTTCTTGTTGTTTCCTGGCAACTTCAGCTATATCCTCTGGCCTATTCTCTAATTGCCAAATTCGAATAGCCAACAAATCTTCATGTTCCATCTGATCTTCCCAAGGTAAAACTGCCCAAGTGGGAATCATCTGCTCCGTAGGCATAATAGGCTTCTGAGTTATGAGTGACATCTATCAGCCCAAAGAGCATAAGGAAGCATGTCAGGCCACATAGAAATTCGGCCATCACATGTTTTGACCAAAGCTTTCATAATCGGACCATGGCCCCTTTCCACTTTACCATTTCCCTCCGGATTATATGCAGTAGTCAAAGTCAATCGGATCCCAAATCTTTGGAAGAACATTTGAGCCTCATCTGAATCAAGCTCCCCTCGATCTGTTACAATCTGCCCAACATTACCATATCTACAAATTACATCCTTTAATAAAAACTTTAGAATGGCCGATGCAGACTTGTTTCGGAGAGGTCTTCCTTCCACTTGGTTGGACAAATCCTCTCGAGTAAGAACCAAGTATTTCATTTGATTTCGACCAGAGGACATATGAACTATATCCACCATCCACTTATAATGCAACACAGGTGAGTACGTCAGATGTAGCTCATCTCTCACCCTATAATCAGAATACATTTGACATTCAATGCATGATTCCACATATCTTTGGATATCTGCATACATTCCCGTCCACCAATACCGATCCTTAATCTTCGAAAATGTGTTGACCACTCCTTTATGTCCAGCCCAATGACTATCATGAAAATAAAAAATAATCTTATCTTTCTGAACCTGTAAACCGATAGCTCGAGTTGGAGGATCCTTAACTTTCTTTGCAAGTCTCCAAAGATATCCATCCTTCAAGAGAAACCTATAAGCCTTCTTCCTGAATAGCCGAAAATCCTTTGGTGTCCAATCAGGGCTTCCTTCTTGTGCTTGTAGGAATTTCCCGATTTGCAATAGCTCTCCTTCATATTCCTTCTCTCTAAATTCAGGCACCGCTTGTTCCCATTCAGTCCGCATCCGGAATGTTGGAGATGACTTCTTGGATACTTGTATAGGGTTTGGTTCAGCCTTTTGCATGTCCAAATTTTGTTTTTCGGATGGAGAATGAAAATCAGCCCTCTTTAGAACTCGTTCACGATCAAACTCTTCCTCTCTTCTTCTCTTCTCCTCTACCATCACATCATAATTTGTGGGAAAAGTTGGATCACTCCAACCAGTCCTTTGACAACCATCTTCAATAAGAACAGTTTGAATCGTTGGATCTTGCTTGGGCAATTCAATTAGTCGAATAACAACCGAAGTAGAATGGAAAATAGCTTGTGCATGTCGAAGCTCTTCTTCCTCCAAGAGCTTTTTCATTCCTCCTCGCCCAAAATTAGTCTTTAGTGGTTGACGAGTCACGGATGAGTGGATCAACCGATCCTTGTAGAATATGAGGTTCTTCTGCATCGCCTCCTAATGCTCCGCACACTCCGATCTTCGATGCTCCAAACTGTTACACCATAGGCATCGAAAATCCCTAGTCGAAAGAGTTTGTTGCACTTGTGACTGATGTTGACCCTTCGACATGGAAGAAATCTTCCACTCCATGAATTGCTTCACTAAGTCATCTATGTCACTTGGTTGTGGTTTCTCCATAGATGCCTCAATCCTTGTTCCTGTCTTCAAAGAGGAGGTCAAAGTAGCGTCTCCAAGTCACTTCGAGCCCAACCATGTTCTTCTTTTCTCATATCGAAGGCAGATGGACTGAATTCGACTCCAGTCCTCCTCTAAACCTGTCTCAATTTCACTTGATTCCTTAAGTTTTCCTAGCTCTACCCTATCCGCATAAGGAACCGAGCGAAGGAAGAGAACCACCTTCTCTGTGGTTCAAGCAAAGTTTGCTCCCAAACTGAGAGTTGTCAGAACTTTGCTTCAAAATCAGTAAGGGTCTCTAGAACTGACCCATGCTTCTTGTCCAACTCCACCCAAGCTTCAAGTGCCCACCGAGTCATCTTGGTGGAATCAGCATAATTAAAAACACCGAGCAAATCACGACGGAATGCCTCCCATTCAACATCTTGTGTTTGAAGCTCTTCTATGATAGGACGAACATCAGCAACTACCACACGATGGAAGTTGGATTTCTTCAAATCAGCGGGAATATTGCGATGTAACATCTCCACATCGAACACCTGCAAAAATTAGGTCACATCCTTTCTAGTGAATGGACCTAACTTCTCTAATACCCCATCCACAACTCAATCTAGGTTCGGACTCCTCTCCCTCCCTGTGAGAACAGCTTCTAGAATTGATTGAAGTTGTGCTACATCCATGTTAGAAGAGGTAAAATCCCAAAGAACTCACTCTCCTTGCCGCTCGTTTTCACGTCGGGTTCACCACATGTCGTGTCGACGCAAAAACCCTTATATTGTTCCACCTACATAACCAAATTAAGTGTGGAAACACAGATTGGAAAGCACTCTAGAAGAGCTTTCCAACAAGCTATAGAACGTCAAAAACAGACGTCAGAATTGAGAGTTATCAAGAAAATACCGTACAATGCTACTCCTCAAACGCAGACGAAGAAGAAATGCCAAAATAGGAAATTCACTATTTCCTCGAGAGGAAAACCCTTTACAAAATAGGACTCTTTGATTGTCCACCCCCCCTGTTACGGGCATGACCATATAATATCCCGTGGTGAGAATTTACCGTAGTATTCTATACACGTGCAACTCTTGTAGCGAGCGCGCCAACACCAGGTACGACTCTTATTTATAGCAATACCCAAGGCCCCCAGGCAAGTTCACACTTGACCTAATGGGTTGTCTCAATCCCGAGGATTAAAAGTAATCCTTCCCGAGGGTTTAGGGTTTAGGATACTACGGTATAGAATACTACTTATCCACATGTATAGAATACTACGGTACATTCTCACCACGGGATATTATATGGTCATGCCCGTAACACCCCCCCCCCCCATGACAATAATCCCCTCCCCTCTTATACTAAATCAATGCCATTACATGTAGGCCACGTGGCACACACCTAGAGAAGCTTGTGCATGTGCGCAATATAAAGCATGTGGGCCATGTGGCACACATGTAGAGAAACTTTGCATGTGTGTTATATGGTGTACATGAAATACATTACATGGTTTTGACTCTACAACATTTGTTCCAAAATAATGCAAATAAATCCCTAAGAAACAATAATACTAAAGAACTTTGAGTCTAGAATGTAAATCAATTCCAATGAGTTGAATCAGGTGGATCTCCAAGGAGTGATGGGTCACCGAACCAAGTCGAGATGCGTGGTTGTAGTTGAGGCAAGTGTGGAATCGTGGTGGCACCAATCAGTCATATCCCTTTACGACATGCAATGAGTTGAATCAGGTGGATCTCCAAGAAGTGATGGGTCACCGAACAAAGTCGAGATGCGTGGTTGTAGTTGAGGCAAGTGTGGAATCGTGGTGGCACAAATCGGTCGTATCCCTTTACAACACCGGGTACTCATCATCCGGTTCTCACCGGGTCTGCGTTGTCGAATACTCATATGCCATCCAGAGGGACCAAAATCCTAACAGCTTAGTGGATACAACATCTGTTTCCTAACAACAAGGTCCAAGGTTCGTATTCACAATGTTGTATTTGGTTTATCTGTCACAGATCGAGGTTTATCCAATCTAATGTGCATAAATCGAGGTTTACCCAATCTTATGTGCATAACACTAATAAGATACTCCACATTCCTTATCTAGGATAGTGAATTCAAATTTGCATAAACTAGAGGTGGCTTTCAGACCCAAAAAATGCAAAACTCTAAAGATGTATTATACATTAAGGGTTTACCATGGAAGCAAAAACTCATAGTGTAATGGGTCCTGAGTGACCAAAATGAATAAGGTATTTTGCATTTAGAGAGTCCTATAGATGTTCAATACATCCTCAAAAGGTAATTACGATGATTCATTTGTGAGCTATAACCAAGCATTTCACATACATTGATTATTTATTCCCAAAATTAGAGTCGTTGATTAGTAATTAGAGAAATTCATAGGATAGTCGACTCTTTCTTTTTGTGCCAAGATCAAGCGCTTGTAGCTCAATGCATAAAGTGTCTGTTTCCTAAGTAGAAGGCCGAAGGTTCAACCCCTTCCTAGTGCAATTGAAATGATGATCAATCATTTCCTTTGTATTCACAATGTTGTATTTGGTTTATTTGTCGCAGATCGAGGTTTGCAAATTTGCATAAAGTACAGATGGCTTTCAAACCCAACAAATGCAAAAGTCTAACGTTGTATTATACATTAAGGGTTTACCATGGAAGCAAAAACTCATATTGTGATGGGTCCTGAGTGACAAAAATGAATGAGGTATTTTGCATTTACAAAATCGTATAGATTATTTATTCTCCAATTCAAAGGCATTGATTAGTAATTAGACAAATTCAAAGGATAGTCAACTCTTCCATTTACATCCAAGATTTGGCACTTGTAGCTCATTGGATAGAGAATCTATTTCCTAAGCAGAAAGTTGAAGGTTCGACCCCTTCCTAGTGCGATTGAAACAATGATCATTCATTTCCTTTGTATTCACAATGTTGTATTTGGTTTATTTGTCGCAAATCGAAGTTTACCCAATCTTATGTGCATAATACAAATAAGATACTCCAAATTCATGGTTTAGGATAGTGAATTCAAATTTGCACAAACTAGAGGTGGGTTGCAGACCCAACAAATGCAAAACTCTAGCGATGTATTATATATTAAGGATTTACAATGCAAGCAAAAACTTATACTATGATGGGTTCGAAGTGACCAAAAGGAATGAGGTATTTTGCAATTAGAGACTAGTATAGATGTTCAGTATCTCCCAAAAAATTGATTCCGGTGATTCATTTGTCAGTTATAACTAAGTATTTCACATACATTCATTATTTATTCCCCAATTCAGAGTCATTGATTAGTTATTAGAGAAACTCATAGGATACTGGACTCTTTCTTTTGGTGCAAAGATCTAGCACTTGTAGCCTATTGGATCGAGCGTCTGTTTCCTAAGCAGATAGCCGAAGGTTTGACTCCTTCCTAGTGTGATTCAAACGATGATCAATCATTTCCCTTGTATTCACAATGTTGTACTTGGTTTATCTGTCGCAAATCGAGGTTTACCCAATCATATGTGCATAACACTACTAAGATACTTCACATTCTTGGTCTAGGATAGTGAATTCAAATTTGCATAAACTAGAGATGGTTTTCAGACCCAACAAACGCAAAAGTCTAACGTTTTATTATACATTAAGGGTTTACCATGGAAGCAAAAACTCATAGTGTGATGGGTCCTGAGTGACCAAAATGAATGAGGTATTTTGCATTTACAGAGCCGTATACATGTTCAATACATCCTCAAAAATTAATTACGATTATTCATTTGTGAGCTATAACTAAGCATGTCGCATACATTGATTATTTATTCCCCAATTCAAAGGATAGTCGACTCTTTCATTTACAGCCAATATTTGGCACTTGTAGCTCATTGGATAGAGCGTCTATTTCCTAAGCAGAAAGTTTAAGCTTTGACCCCTTCCTAGTGCAATTGAAACAATGATCATTCATTTCCTTTGTATTCACAATGTTCTATTTGGATTATCTATCGCAGATCGAGCTTTACCCAATCTTATGTCCATAACACTAATAAGATACTCCACATTCATGGTCTAGGATAGTGAATTCAAATTTGCACAAACTAGAGGTGAGTTTCAGACCCAACAAATGCAAAACTCTAGCGATGTATTATATATTAAGGATTTCCCATGCAAGAAAAAACTTATACTATGATGGGTCCCAAGTGACCAAATGGAATGAGGTATTTTGCAATTAGAGACTAGTATAGATGTTTAGTATTTCCTAAAAAATGATTGCGGTGATTAATTTGTGAGATATAATTAGCCATGTCACATACATTGATTATATATTCACCGATTCAAAGGCATAGATTAGTAATTAGAAAAATTAATAGAATAGTGGACGCTTTCTTTTAGAACCAATATTTGCCACTTGTAGTTAAGTGGATAGAGCGTCCGTTTCCTAAGCGAAAGGCTGAAGGTTGGCCCCTTCCTAGTGCGATTCAAACAATAACCATTCATTACCTTTGTATTTAAAATGCTGGATTTATTTTATGTGTCGAGAATCGAGGTTTACCCAATCTCATGTGCATAACACTACTAAGATACGCCACATTCCTTGTTTGGGATAGTGAATTTAAATTTGCATAAATTAGAGATGGCTTTCAGACCCAAAAAATGCAAAACTCTAAGAATGTATTATACATTAAGGGTTTACCATGGAAGCAAAAACTTATAGTGTGATTGCTCCTGATTGACCAAAATGAATGAGGTATTTTGCATTTAGAGAGTCCTATAGATGTTCAATACTTCCTCAAAAATTAATTACGATCATTGATTTGTGAGCTATAACTAAGCATTTCACATACATTGATTATCTATTCCCGAATGTAGAGCCATTCATTAGTAATTATACAAATTGAAAGCATTGTCGACTCTTCCGTTTACAACCAAGATTTGGGACTTGTAGCTCATCGGATAGAGCGTCTATTTGCTAAGCAAAAGGTTATAGGTTCGACCCCTTCCTAGTGCGATTCAAACAATGGTCATTCATTTCCATTGTATTCACAATGTTATATTTGGTTTATCTATCGCAGATCAAGGTTTACCCAATCTTAAGTGCATAACACTAATAAGATACTCTACATTCATGGTCAAGGATAGTGAATTCAAATTTGCACAAACTAGAGGTGGGTTTCAGACCCAACAAATGCAAAACTCTAGCGATGTATTATATATTAAGGATTTACCATGCAAGAAAAAATTTACTCCAGCACTAGCCCTTTACAAAAGGAAGTTCGAGTAGGGTGTTAGTGACAGGGCATTGTGACCCATCGATTCCATTATGTAGGTTTGTTAGACAGGGGTGCCCGTTGGTCCCCTATCTTTTTTTATTTATTACAAAGGCATTCTCTTTCTTTTTGAACAGATCGGATGTAGGAATAAGAGGTTTAGCTATCCCACATGTGAGTAAGGAGTTGCTAGAATCTGAGTATGCAAAAGACACTATGCTTTACTTGCAAGGGAATGATGCTAATTTACAGAAGGCGGAAGGACGGATTGATTGGTTTTGTAATGCATCAGGGGGGAAAATTAACTGGAACAAAAGTAGAGGATTATGGGTAAGTTCAAACCCACAACCATTATGGTGTCCCAACATTGATTTTAAATGGGTCCCCAATGGCATGGCTATAAAGTATTTGGGTTTTTTTGTGGGAGTTGAAACACCTAAAAATCAATAGCTTGAGTAAGTCAAAGACAAAATTAGAAAAAAGCTTTGGTTGTGGGCATCAGTAAAGCTCTCCCTTGCTGGTAGGGTTGTGGTGGTGAACCATATTTTGCTGGCCACCATGTGGCATTTAGTGGCATGTTGGATGTTAGACAAAGCCTGCATAAAAAATATTAAGGCAATGGTGAGAGGCTTCTTGTGGTCGGGTAGAAACAATGAAATGGCATCAACTAAAGTGGTGTGGGGTTGTTTAGTTAAGACAAAGAATGAGGGAGGACTTGGACTGGTCGATCCGGTTCACCAAAGTAAGGCTCTACTTGGTAAGCTTTTAGTGTGAAGTTTGCAACCCGGACCAGAATTGTGGAAGGTGCTCCTTAGGATAGACTTGACCTTTGGTGTCCCAAGAATGGTGGTCCTTGGCAGGCAAATACATGGTGGTTGTTTAGCCCAGCTCTAAAGTTGAAAGAACCGGCTAGCATGGAGGATAGAGTGGTTCGCGCCATAATGAAGGCATGGTCAAGTTTAAGAGAAGGGTTAGTCTTAATGCAACCGAAAACACTGGATGAACAACTATGACAACCGTTGTTTTGGAACCCTAGGATTAGAAGTGAAGATGGTAAGATGCTTGGACAACAAAAGTACTTGCCTTGGGGGAAGATGTTAGGGTACAGGATTCGGTTGGTACACGATTGGGAGGTCTTCAACATGAAGAGGCGGACGGGTTAGGCTGTTAATTGTAGGATTATTGGAAGACTAGAGAAGGTAACCCAACTGATAGATGGGGTTGTTGATGGATTGGATAAGTTGACTGTCAAAGCGATAGTTTAGTCAGGCTGGTTTTTAGGTGAGGGTGACACACAACTTATCCGTGGTAGGTGCTCAACTAGCGGGGATCGTTTGTGGGGTAACCTAAGTTCTTTGACAATTGATGGTAGGTGGATAGCAGTGCGGGTGGCAATGCTGGAGGGTAAGTGGTGGCAATTGAACCCAGACCCTAAGTCACTGGATCATGATGGTAAAATATGGCTTTACGATAACAAGCCCTTATATAATTTGGAGTGGGACCCATTGGAGGTTTGGTGGCAGACACCAGGAACAAAAAACTTGAAAAAGTTTTTTGAATACAATACTAGGCTAGGAAGACGAATCGTTGGCTCCAAAACCGTGGATTCTGGAATGATTCACAACAGCTGGAAGGATAAAGGCATTTCAGACAACGATTTGAAGTCGTTTTGAAGGAGACTATGGGCATTGGATATGCCAGGAAAAATTAAGGCTTGGTGGTGGCTTCTTATCCACAAGGCGGTACCTGTAGGCGAGTGGTTAAGCTCCCGTGGTGGTGAGGCTAGTTGTAAGTTATGTGGACAGGCTTTGGAATCAATGTCTCACTGTTTTTGGAATTGTACAGAGGCGATTAGCATTTGGAGTAGAAGCCTTCGAATCGTGGCAGCCTGTGGTGTGAAAGGGAACGTTGTGTGGGGCTCAATACAAGGGTTGTCCTTAAAAGGGGAAAGATGGGGTGAACGGTTAAACCCACAAGGACATGGATTTATAGTGCAGGGCGGTAGCGTGTTCCAATGTGATGGGGTGAGACCAGGCACAAATTCTGAAATTTTTTAGGAGATTTGGCTTATGGTGGCGTGTTTGACAGCCTGGCACATCTGGATCAGGTGTTGTAAGGTTATTTTTTAGCAGCAAAAGATCTCATGTGGGGAGATGATGTTAAATATCTGGTTTGATCTTGTGGCTTGGTTGCGCGGTCGGTATGATTCGATTCAAGGGGATTCAGAAGAAGCAGAAAGGGCAAGGTCAAAGTTCTTGCTGAAATCGAGTAGCTCCCCCATGCTAGTGAAATCTTCATCGAGGCCTAAGTGGAATTACCAAGCACCAAGGTGGTTGTTTCCACCGATGGCTCCCAATATTGTACATGGGTTGTACTTATGTATGTATAGCTGACACAAACGTGCGTCAGGGAGTTGTAGAGTCAGGGTAAAATAGGGTTTAATTCAATTTTGCTTGAGTTAAGGATCGGTTGAGTTTTTTTGATGTTTCGGTTGATGGTTTTGGAGTTGTTTCTCCAAGTTGTATATGTGGATCCCATTGTGGATTTGGATAAACTTTGTTGTATTCTACTTGCTAACTAATGCAACGTAGTGGTTTTTTGGGAAAAAAAAAAAAAAAGATACTCCAAATTCATGGTCTAGAATAGTGAATTCAAATTTGCACAAACTAGAGGTGGGTTTCATACCCAACAAATGCAAAACTCTAGCGAGGTATTATATATTAAGGATTTACAATGCAAACAAAAACTTATACTATGGTGGGTCCCAAGTGACCAAAAGGAATGAGGTATTTTGCAATTAGAGACTAGTATAGATGTTTAGTATTTCCTAAAAAATCGATTGTGGGTCCTGAGAGATGTATTATACATTAATTGTTTACCATGGAAGCAAAAACTCATAGCGTGATGGGTCCTGAGTGACCAAAATGAATGAGGTATTTAGCATTTTGAGAGTCCTATAGATGTTCAATACATCCTCAAAATTTAATTACGATGATTCATTTGTGAGCTATAACTAAGCATTTCACATTCATTGATTATTTATTCCCCAATTCAGAGTCATTACTTAGGAATTAGAGAAATTCATAGGATAGTCGACTCTTTCTTTTGGTGCAAAGATTTGGCACTTGTAGGTTAGTAGATAGAGTGTTTGTTTCCTAAGCAGAAGGTCGAAGCTTCGACCCCTTCCTAGTGCAATTGAAACAAAGATCATTCATTTCCTTTATATTCCTTTATGTGTCGCGGAATCGACGTTTACTCACAACAAATGCAAAACTCTAGCGACATATTAAAATATTAAGGATTTACCATGCAAGCAAAAACTTATACTGTGATGGGTCCCAAGAGACCAAAAGGAATGAGGTATTTTGCAAATAGAGACTAGTATAAATGTTTAGTGTTTCCTTAAAAGTCGATTATGGTGATTAATTTGTGAGCTATAATTAGCCATTTCACATACATTAATTATATATTCGCCAATTCAGAGGCATTGGTTAGTAATTAGAAAAATTAATAGAATAGTGGACCCTTTCTTTTAAATCCAATATTTGGCACTTGTAGTTAAGTGGATAGAGCGTCTGTTTCCTCAGCGAAAGGTTGAAGGTTGGACCCCTTCCTAGTGCTCAATCAATAACCATTCATTACCTTTGTATTCAAAATGTTGTATTTAGTTTATGTGTCGAGGATCGAGGTTTACCCAATCTCATGTGCCGACTAAGATACTCCACATTCTTGGTTTAGGATAGTGAATTCAAATTTGCATAAACTGGAGGTGGCTTTCAAACCCAACAAATGCAAAACTCTAATGATGTATCATACATTAAGGGTTTACAATGGAAGAAAAACTCATAGTGTGATGGGTGGTCCTGAGTGACCAAATAAATGACGTATTTTGCATTAAGAGAGTCCTATAGATGTTCAATAATTCCTCAAAAGGTAATTACGATGTATTTATTACCCAATTTAGAGTCATTGATTAGTAATTTGAGAAATTCATAGGATAGTAGATTCTTTCTTTTGGTGCCAAGATCAGGCACTTGTAGCTCAATGGATAGAGCGTTTGTTTCCTAAGCAGAAGGTTGAAGGTTTGACCCCTTCCTAGTGCGATTGAAACAACGATCATTCATTTCCTTTGTATTCACAATGTTCTACTTGGTTTATGTGTCGCGGATCGAGGTTTACCCAATCTTAGGTGTCTAACACTACTAAGATACTCCACATTCATAGTCTAGGATAGTCAATTCAAATTTCCACAAAACTAGAGGTGGCTTTGGACCCAACAAATGTAAAACTCTAGCAATGGATTATACATTAAGGGTTTACCATAGAAGCAAAACTCCTAGTGTGATGGGTCCTGAGTGACCAAAATGAATGAGGTATTTTGCATTTAGAGAGTCGTATAGATGTTCAATACGTCCTCAAAAATTAATTACGATGATTCATTTGTAAGCTATAACTAAGCATTTCACATACATTGCTTATTTATTCCCCAATTTAGAGTCATTGATTAGTACTTAAAGAAAATCATAGGATAGTTGACCCTTTCTTTTGGTGCCAAGGCACTTGTAGCTCAGTCGATAGAGTGTCTATTTTCTAACCAGAAGGCTGAAGGTTCAACCCCTTCCTAGTGCGATTGAAGTAATGATCATTCATTTCCTTTGTATTCACAATGTTCTATTTGGTTTATGTGTCTCACTTCGAGGTTTACCCAATCTGATGTGCATAATACTAATAAGTTACTCCACATTCATGGTTTAGGATTGTAAATTCAAATTTGCACAATCTAGAGGTGGGTGTTAGACCCCACAAATGCAAAACTCTAGCAATCTATTATATTGTGAAATGCACATAAATGGAATCCAAACCAGCTTGCTTAGCTTCTTACTTCCTATTCAATTTATAGTTGTAACAAGGGTTGGCTTTACTCCTATTCAACCATTTGGGTTGGCTTTAGTTCGCTACATCCGTCCTAACAAGGGTATGCTAAAAGGGTGGCTCAACAGAACACATGTATACCATAGCATGAAGGCATGCATGCTAAACAAGGGTATGCTAAAAGGGGCACAAAGGAACTGTTGGGATTACTGTCCCTTTCGGATGGGATGGTCGGATATCGGAGATGAATGCCGACAATCCCGGTTTCGGTTTCGGAACCGGATGATGAAGACCCCGGCTTCGGAGCCGGATGACGAATGTACCCGGAGCGAGATCCGGATGCGGGGACATATCTGTGAATATGTTTGCCAAGGGCCCTTGAGGCTATAGTTGTAAATAGCCCCAAAGTCATATGTGTATAAATATGACTTAGGGCAAACAGTTTTATTGTGGCTTATCATTTTTCTGTTTTTCCACTCAAGAGGAGTGAAGAGAGAGCAGCCGCGAGAGAGATAGAGCGTGAGAGAGGAAGAGGTCGACGCCTCTGTGTATTTCCGCCGCCTGTGGCGAAGACAGCGAGCTCAAGGTCGTCGCCTTGCAGCTCGCCATTGTATATTTCTCTGTGCATAGTTTTGGTTCGGAGTCTTGTACTCCCGTGGTTTTTCCCGTACAGGGTTTTCCACGTTAAATCGTGTGTCCACTCTATTTCTCGCATTTCCCATTTTCTGCAACAACGATTCGTGTGTTTCCTTGGTTGTGGCCGAGAGGTGACGTTTGGAAAGTGTCGATTGATTTTCCATCAATTTGGTATCAGAGCGGGCTGCGGCAGAAAATGGAAGGCGGCGGCAGCGGGCAACCGGGGATGATGGTGCTGAATGCACAGAATTACGCCGACTGGAAGATCAAGATGGAGGATCTTCTGATTGTTCGGGACCTGTACGAACCGATTGACAGGTCGGAAATACCGAAGGGGGTACTTGAGTCGGAATGGAGGCTTCTGAACCGGAAAGCCGTTGCAACCATTCGGCAATACGTCGACGTGAGCGTTCTACAACATGTGGCGAACGACACCAACGCATATGAGATGTGGCGGAAGCTGTCGGGCCTCTACGAGAGGAAGAATGCGTTGAACCGGACCTCCCTGATGAGGAAGATAGTGAACCTCAAGTACCGGGACGGCGAGAGTATGGTGGAACACGTAAGCACGTTCATGGGATTCGTGAACCAGCTTGCGGCGATCAAGTTCCCGTTGGAGGATGCAATGCAAGCCATCATTCTGATGTGTACATTGCCGGAAAGCTGGGAGAACTTGGTGGTGACTCTCAGCACCTCCTGCACGGAAGATAACTTGTCCCTACAAACGGTAAAGACAAGTATTTTGAACGAAGAAGCGTGTCGGAGAGATAAAGAACCGGCCTCCAATCCGAAGATGTTGTTTACCGAATCGGATCGGGGAAGACAACGGAACCGGAGTCCGCAAAGACGGGAGAAGTCGGGGACCCGGTCGCAGTCAAGAGGAAGGCCCACATGCTTCCACTGTGGGAAGCCGGGGCACTTCCGAAAGAATTGTCGGCATTACCGAAAAGACAACGGAGCCGACGACACCAATTCGAAGAAGTCTTCGGAACGAAACGGGGCTTACCGGGGAGCCACGGACCGGAATGGTTCCGATCGGCGAGGGCAGGACCGGAAAGGAACGACGGCACTCGCGGCAAGTGAAGAGGAGATCATGCTCATCACCGAAGAAGGTGAACTAAACATTGCCGGCGATGAGACGACCTGGGTGGTCGATTCCGGAGCGTCGTTCCACCTGACCCCGGAGAGAAGATACTTCTCATCCTACACAACCGGTGAACATGGCTGTGTTCGGATGGGAAATGAAGGTACGTGCCGGATTGCCGGCATAGGAGACTTATGGTTGACAACCCCGACCGGATGCAAAATGCTGCTGAAGGATGTCCGACACGTTCCGGAGGTTCGATTGAACCTGATTTCGGCCGGGAGGCTAGACGATGAAGGCTACACAGGTAGCATCCGGAACGGCGTAATGAAGTTCAGCAAGGGGAGCCTGATAGTGGCTCGGGCCCGGAAAGTCAACACACTGTACCTGATGAATGCCCGGTTATGTCCGGAAGAGCTGAATGTGGCAGCCGACACTGCCGGTGAGCTGTGGCACAAGAGACTGTGCCACATGAGTGAGAAGGGGATGAAGAGGCTTGCAGAAGACAACCTTATTCCAGTGAAGCACGTGCACCTGGAGAAGTGCACCGATTGCCTGGCCGGTAAGCAGAACCGAGCCTCCTTCCACTCAAGGCCACCGACGAGACGTAGTGTACCATTGGAGTTGGTACACACTGATGTGTGTCAGGTAGAAACGAAGTCACATGGCGGAGCCCAGTACTTCGTAACATTCATTGATGATCACAGCCGGAAGCTGTGGACGGCACCGTTGAAGACAAAGGACCAAGTGTTGTCCGTCTTCAAAGAACTCCACGCGAGAGTGGAAAGAGAATCCGGCAAGAAGCTGAAAGCGATACGAGCGGATAACGGAGGGGAATACCGGGGGCAGTTCGCGGAGTACTGTCGCTCGAAGGGAATCCGGCTCGAGTTTACTGTGCCGAAGACGCCGGAACTGAACGGGTTGGCCGAGAGGATGAACCGGACCATAATGGAGAGGGTCCGGAGTATGCTGGCGCATGCGGAATTACCCAAGGGGTTTTGGGCTGAGGCGATGTCGACGGCGACATACGTGATAAACAGATCACCCTCAGTACCTTTGGACGGAGACACGCCGCAGAGAGTGTGGACCGGTAGGGAAGTATCCTACCGGCATCTGAAGGTGTTCGGGTGTCTCGCATACGTGCATGTGGCAAAGGACCGGAGAGGAAAGCTAGATCCAAAGACCCGGCCATGCATATTCCTCGGTTACGGCGATGACGAGTTCGGCTACCGAGTATGGGACCCGGTCGACAAGAAGATATTCCGGAGTCGTGATATCATCTTCATGGAGAACAAGACACTCGCCGACTGGGAGTCGGAGAAGAAGATGAAGAGCTCCAAGTCGACCGGTGAGGATCAACTCTACGAGGAGCAGTCCCGACCGGCAAGGGACCGGTTAGCACTCGAGGATCCGGCCGAAGACGGTGAAGAAACAGAACCGGCCGAAGAAGATGAAAATGATACCGGAACCGGCCCCGATCCCGAAATGGATTCGGATGAAGAAGAAACGGAAGAACCGGTTACCGAAGCTCCGGAACGGAGATATCCTCTAAGAGAGAGAAGGGCCCCCCGGAGATTTCCGGAACCAGAGCACCTGTTGCTAACCGACGAGGGGGAGCCGGAGAGCTTTGAAGAAGCAAAACATGACACCCAGAGCCGCAGGTGGTTGAGTGCCATGCAGGACGAGATGGATTCCCTGCATGAGAACCACACATATGAACTTGTGGAGCTGCCGAAAGGAAAGCGGGCACTTCGAAACAAGTGGGTGTTCAAGCTGAAACCGGGAGATGCCGGAAACCCCCCGAGATACAAAGCCAGGATCGTGGTGAAGGGGTTCCAGCAGAAGAAGGGCGTCGACTTCGACGAGATATTTGCCCCGGTAGTGAAGATGACCTCCATCCGGACGGTGCTGAGCATAGCGGCAAGCATGGACCTCGAGGTAGAACAGATGGACGTGAAGACGACATTCCTTCACGGTGACCTCGAAGAAGAGATCTATATGCAGCAACCGGAAGGATTCGAGAAGAAAGGGAAGGAGCACCTGGTATGCCGGTTGAAGAAGAGCCTTTACGGACTGAAGCAGGCTCCCCGGCAATGGTACCGGAAGTTCGACTCCTTCATGACCGACGAAGGGTACCTCAAAACGCAGTCCGACCACTGCGTGTTTGTGAAGAAGTTCGAAGGAGGAGACTTTCTAATACTCCTCCTGTACGTGGACGACATGTTGATCGTCGGACGGGACCAGGTCAAGATACGGATGCTGAAGAAGGCTCTTCACCGAACCTTCTCAATGAAGGACCTGGGTCCGGCGAGACAAATACTAGGGATGCACATCATCCGGGACCGGAGCAAGAAGCAGTTGTGGCTGTCACAGGAAAAGTAGACAAAGGTGCTTAAACGGTTCAACTTGTCGGAAGCAAAACCGGTCGGATCGACCCTCTCGGCAAACTGCAAGCTGTCCAACAAGCAAAGTCCCAAGACAAAGGCTGAAAAGGAGGATATGATGAAAGTGCCGTATGCCTCAGCCGTCGGGAGCTTGATGTACGCCATGGTGTGTACGAGACCGGACATAGGATATGCAGTCGGAGTGGTGAGCCGGTACATGAGCAATCCCGGCAAAGAGCATTGGAACGCGGCCAAGTGGATACTCCGATACCTGAAGGGCACGGCAAACGTGTGCCTCCGATTCGGCTCCGGTAAGCCCGAACTCGACGGCTTCACCGATTCGGATATGTCGGCTGATGCAGATACCAGCCGGTCCACATCAGGGTATGTGATGACGTATGCAGGGGGAGCTATTTCATGGCAGTCGAGGCTGCAGAAGACGGTTGCGTTGTCAACCACGGAGGCGGAGTACATGGCGGCTGTTGAAGCCGGCAAGGAAATAATATGGATGAAGGACTTCATTAGAGAGCTCGGTATCCGACAGGAGGAGTACCGACTCTACTGCGACAGTCAGAGTGCAATCCACCTTGCGAAGAACGCGGCCTATCACTCCCGGACGAAGCACATCCAGCGAAGATATCACTGGATCCGGGAAAGGATAGAAGACAAGGAGTTCGTGCTGACGAAGGTCCACACGGACGAGAACGGGTCGGATATGCTGACCAAGGTGCTCACACCCGACAAGCTGGAAGCATGCCGGAAGAGGATCGGATTGGAGAGACATCCCATGCCGAAGTGAAGGGGGAGTTTGTTGGGATTACTGTCCCTTTCGGATGGGATGGTCGGATATCGGAGATGAATGCCGACAATCCCGGTTTCGGTTTCGGAACCGGATGATGAAGACCCCGGCTTCGGAGCCGGATGACGAATGTACCCGGAGCGAGATCCGGATGCGGGGACATATCTGTGAATATGTTTGCCAAGGGCCCTTGAGGCTATAGTTGTAAATAGCCCCAAAGTCATTTGTGTATAAATATGACTTAGGGTAAACAGTTTTATTGTGGCTTATCATTTTTCTGTTTTTCCACTCAAGAGGAGTGAAGAGAGAGCAGCCGCGAGAGAGATAGAGCGTGAGAGAGGAAGAGGTTGACGCCTCTGTGTATTTCCGCCGCCTGTGGCGAAGACAGCGAGCTCAAGGTCGTCACCTTGCAGCTCGCCATTGTATATTTCTCTGTGCATAGTTTTGGTTCGGAGTCTTGTACTCCCGTGGTTTTTCCCGTACAGGGTTTTCCACGTTAAATCGTGTGTCCACTCTATTTCTCGCATTTCCCATTTTCTGCAACAACGATTCGTGTGTTTCCTTGGTTGTGGCCGAGAGGTGAAGTTTGGAAAGTGTCGATTGATTTTCCATCAGGAACACATGCACACCCAACATGAAGGCATGCACTTGCATCCAAGGGACACCACATTTCCCCCTTGAGAGAAACAAGGAGTTTTACGACATGGGGAAAGGACGAGCACTAGAAGATGGGCTTGGGGTAGCATAGGGCTTGATGCAGGCAAAATGGTCGGAGGTGAATCGACCATTGGAATTATGTCGAAGCAAGTAAATCGTGGATTTGATTGCACGAACCATGGTGAATGGGTCGATCCATCGGTGCATGAGTGATTCATTGAGACCGTGCCGCCCAACCAGGAAGTAAACAAGAACTTTGGTTCCATCATCATAAGTCGGGGTAATTTGACCCACGTCGTAGTGTTGCTTGTTGTTGTGCGACTTGTAGGTTTCAAGAGCGTTCTTGTCGAAGGAGAGGTAGCAGTTGTTGGAGATAGAGCCCCCAAGTGGCACCATCCATGTTGGTAGGTTTGGAATGGACGTCAATGGACGATTCTGGTGGGAGCCAAGGGTCACGCCCATAGAGTGCTCAAAAAGGACTGATCCGTGTTGACGCCTAAACAGATGTATTGTAGGCGTGCGTGACGAAAGGCAAGATTTGATCCCAGGTTTTGTGGCATGGATCGAAGTAAGCGGCAATCTCCTGCTTGAGGGTCTTGCTGAGGCATTCGGTGAGGTCGTTTGTTTGCGGATGGTAAAGGGATGTAAACACCTGTTGGACACCTAGTTGAGTTGCAACCGCGTTGAGGACGTTCCCATGGAATTGGTGGCCCTGATCAGATAAGAGTTGGACAGGGCAACCATGCTGAAAAATTACCTTGTGCAAAAGTTGGGATGCGATTGTTGGCACAGTGACATCAGGGATGGCAACAGTTTCAGCCCATCTAGTGAGGTATTCTGTTATGATCAGGATATACTTGTTGCCACTGGGGGTTTCAGGAAAAGGTTCCATGAAATCCCATCCGACGACCTCGAAAGGCGATGTGACGGTGATGGGTTGGAGCATTCCGGCAGGCTTGCTCGCGGGTTTGATGTGTTGACACAAAGCACATTGGTTGATGTAGGTAGAGACAGAGTGTCGTATGTTGGGCCAATAATACTTGAGACGTAATTATTCAACAACCTTGTGGAAACCCAGATGACCCGACAATGGGTGATCGTGATAAAATTGGAGATACGTCTATTGTAGGGCATCAGGGATGTAGAGATGTGGCTCATGATGCGCCTGAATGAAGAACACCAAGTTATCGCAGAGCACGAATCGTCGTTGTGAGGGAAATGCTTGGAGGGGGCACAACTGATGCGTTATCTCTTGGATGGCGGGGTCGTGTTGTTGAAGTGTAGCAATTTGTGGTAGTGGTAATGGAAGGTCAGACGTTGTCGTGAAGATTTTCGGCAATAGTGTGAAAATCCCATAAAACGTACAAAATCGAGTATGAATCATGTAATACAATAATTGTGAAGATAACATTTTTAAAATCTAAGTACAAAATGATGGAGGTTTCGAATGCACCTTATTACACGAGAAATGGACAACTAAATGTCAAGATATGAGGGTATAAAGCTTGTGAAAAGAAAAGAGAAAATTGTGAGATATCCCACATAGGCACGACAAATACGGCTCTCATCATATATAAGGTGGAGCAAAAGATATTATCTTTGTGTCTATGTGTGGAGCATAGAGAGTTCAAGGTAACTTGAACTTAGAGTGGAGGTGGCTAGCTACTCGAAAAGGGTTTTCGCCAACCAAAACCGGACCGGCGATGGAGCCGGTGATCCGACCGCAATCCGGATGCCGCATGCGGCACCGGTATCCGGCGTCGGCATCCGGCGATGGTATCCGGCGAACCGACGATTAGATAAAATAAATATATAAAAATATATACATATACAAGGAGGGCAAGTATGGATTCGAACCTTGCACCTCCAAGTTAGGAGTCAAATGGCTTACCATTAAGCCATAGTATTTAGTTGAAATTATATTTCTATCATTGTACTTTTACATGTAAATTCTCATCCATGAGTGCTAAAATGAGTGACATGGTTAGCATGCACCACATGTAATACTTAAGCGCCAAATGGCAAACATGCAATTTATGCATGTCTTGTACCCTCACATGCATCATATGCATGAGAGCATCTATAAAAGAGGGAAGGGGGAGGAGAAAAACACGGTTTTTTTTGTATGAAAATTAAGAGGAAGAAATTCGTTAACAAATCAATTGTGTATCTCAACTTCTCTCTTTCCCAATCTATCTTAAGTACTTTCTCGCCAAAGCTTGTATCGACTCTAAATCCTTCCGGTCCAGAACCCCGGCGGTTCCGCCTCACGATCCGCGCGTAGTGACGGATCTTCACGACATAATAAAGTGGTGAACCCGACGTGAAAGAGGCGGTAGGAAGGATCAAGTCGAGATTAATACATGGAGATGGCGTCCTCAAGCAACCAAGCAGGAGAGCTCGAAAGGATGATGCTAATCGTCGAGCAAATGATGAGATCTCGGGACAACGACGCGAGCGTGGAGAAGGCTATCGATCGTGTCGTAGAGCTCGAGGGCCAATTTGATGGAAGGAACGTTACGAAGTTCCTTGATGCACATAAGAGGGAGATGAATCAAAGGGACGTGTCCGAGGCACGTCAAATCGCAAGCTTCAAGAGAGTTGTCGCCAACAACATCCAAAGACGCGTCATCGAGCTTCAAGAAGGAAAGACAACATGGTCCGAGTTCGAGAAAAGGATACTAGCGGAGTTCGTGACTGAAGACTCAACGAGGATGACTCGACATGCCCTGATGAAGTGGATAGAGAAGAAGAATAAGAAGATGAGCGTCTCGAGGGTGTACGACGAATTCGACCAGATGTTTAGTCGTCTCCCCATTACGGACCAAGTGTTGCTTGAAGAGGACAAGACTTTGTACTTCTTGAAGGCCGTGGACATAAAGGATAGACGGGAGTTGGGGACTCTTCTCGAAGATGATACCCAAGCAAATGGGCCCGTAGCGGACTGGATCGCGGTGAAGCGGGCATGCAATAGGCTCGACAAGCGTCGCCAATGGGTTGATGACACCAACTTGACGGGACCGACTACCACGGAGAAAGCAAGACCGCCGAAAGTAGCTGAGCCGCTGAGACAAAGTAACGTGGAAGAAAAGAAGATTAATGACGACATCATTGAAGAGCTAGCGAAGAAGTTCGAGAAGGTCACTCTAGCCAACATGAATCGTCGGGGCCCTAAAGGAAAAGAACCCTTTAGATGCGTGTGGTGCGATAGCATGGACCACATGAGAAGGGATTGTGCGAGCCTTCGAGAGGCAATTCGACAAAATATCGTATACATAGAGGACAACATGATCTGCTCAAGTGAGACTAGAAGACCCCTACGGGTGAATTTCGGAAGAGGAGGAATGAAGAGATCTATCGAGGATGCCGATGCGACTCATGTGGATGCGATGCACTATGCTGCGTCGGCCGGAATAAGAGTCGGGAAAGACAAGACTGAAGCTGCTAGAGCGGGAGCAAAGTTTTGGACTTCCGTTCTCGAATATGAGAAGAAGGGAAAAGTCACATCGAACGAGGTAGAGCTTGCGGACAGAAACGTGCAAAGCATAACCGGGTGGTCGGATCCGGTGGACGACAACACCATACTCGCAGAGGTGATGTGCGACAACCACGAGGTGTTCGTCGAAGAAAAGAGAAAGAGAATAGAAGAGCAAGGCCCATCAAAAAGACATGAAACAAGGAACGCGAAAAAGAAGGACGATGCGGAGACGAGTCGACCTTTACAAACGGAGGAACGAGAATCAAGCCGAAAAGGGGAGCTGAGCATACGAGTTGAAGAAACGGTTCGGCCCGTGAAGGTTGGTGTCGAAGACCCCGCTCGGAGGACAACGACCATACCTACCTATAAGCTAAGGTCGGACATAGAGCAGACGACGGACCTAAAGAAGATTCTCGAAGAACGAGTTCCTGATAGCCACGTAACTTTGTCCTTGAGGGAATTGCTTGGCATTACGAAGAAGGAGTTCCATGACACGATTGTGGACCTTGTAAAGAGAAAGAGACAACAATCGGACGAGGAAGAAGAGAAGCCGCAGAAAGCAAAAACGAATGCCATAACGATGGCAAGAGACGAAATCGATGAAGATATGGTGGATAGCCACTACACTCGACCTCATTGGGCACGAGCAACAACGGAGACGCCGGTAAAGATCGGGGAGAAGAAAGAGACCGTCGTAGCCTTGATCGACCACGGCTCGGAGATCAACCTCATGTCAACCGACTTCTACAAAAAGGGAAGATGGCCAATCAATACAAACCACGGATGGAAGATTCGCGCGGCAACAAAGTCTACGGAGGACTTGTACGGAGCTTGTCCCAATGTCAAAGTCACGATCAGGGACGTGGAGATGGATCAACACTTCTTCGTACAAGAATCGGCGTCGCATCCTGTCATCCTAGGGCAACCTTATATCACATCATCTCGGATGGAGACCAAAGTGTTCGATAATGGAGCAGCCTTCGCACGAATAAAGGGTCTTGAAAACCAAAGATCGGTCCAATTCCTAACAGTGCGAGCCAATCATGAAAGGAATCGAGATAGTCTCGGAGGCGAATCCTCGGATTTTTAGAGCGGACTATTGAAGCATGGGGCACAAATAGTCCGAGCAATCACAAGACCCCACAAGAAAGAAGAGCGCGTGGATTGCAAGGAGAAGCAATATGTGTCACACCTAGTGGCGCATGTAAACTAGTACTACCCGACAAGAAGCACAAGCACCAGATACAAGAATTCGAGAAGATGTTGAAAGAAGAGAACATAATAGAAGAAGGGGAGTTCGTGACTCATATTATGGAAGAAGCCTCATTTAACGACACCATCGGCGAAATCGAGGACGTTGTGGACTTGAGCTATCTTCACAACCAATGCGTGATTTCGGTTAACTCTGTCAACATGTACGCTATCATCGATGAATACCGTCGTGGCATCTCGGTGAAGGAAGCTGACATCAACACGAAATATAAAACGGTGGATAAGAAGATCAAGCCAGTTGCGGTTCCGCTACCGGAAGATAGCTGGCAAAAGATGAAGGAAGTCGCTAACGATCCAAGCTTAAGAGATCCGAAGAAGATAGGTCATGACTTCACCAAAGAGACGAAGGGGAAGCTACGAGTTGGAAAGGAGGATTTCACCCGACAAGAAGCACAAGCACCGGATACAAGAATTCGAGAAGATGTTGAAAGAAGAGAACATAATAGAAGAAGGGGAGTTCGTGACTCATATTATGGAAGAAGCCTCATTTAACGACACCATCGGCGAAATCGAGGACGTTGTGGACTTGAGCTATCTTCACAACCAATGCGTGATTTCGGTTAACTCTGTCAACATGTACGCTATCATCGATGAATACCGTCGTGGCATCTCGGTGAAGGAAGCTGACATCAACACGAAATATAAAACGGTGGATAAGAAGATCAAGCCAGTTGCGGTTCCGCTACCGGAAGATAGCTGGCAAAAGATGAAGGAAGTCGCTAACGATCCAAGCTTAAGAGATCCGAAGAAGATAGGTCATGACTTCACCAAAGAGACGAAGGGGAAGCTACGAGTTGGAAAGGAGGATTTCCTTCTCCCTGAAGAGGAGCGAATGTTTCGCGATATGCTTGAGAGACATGGGAAGGCTTCCGCATTCTTCCCACGAGAAATCGGATGCGCCGACCCAAAGGTTATAGAGCCAATGGTGATCTTCATGGTGCCTCATGTGCCTTGGAATTTGAAACCAATACCGGTTCCGAGAGCACACCTTCCGAAGCTGATCGAGCTCTTAAAGGAGAAGATGAGTATGGGAATTCTAGAACCGTCGAATGCTCCTTATTCCAATAGGTGGTTCACGGTGCCGAAGAAGAATGGATCATTGCGATTCATCCAAGATCTTCAACCCGTCAACAAGGTGACAATTCGAAATGCCGGAATCGGTCCGAGCATGGACGAATTTGCCGAAGCATTTGCGGGCCGGTCCATCTACTCCATTGGCGATCTCTACTCCGGATATGACCAATTCCAATTGGCGATCGACAGTCGGGACATTACAACCATGAGGACTCCGATCGGGCTTGTGCAGATGTGTACCTTACCCCAAGGCGCAACGAACTCGGTGGCTCATATGGTGAATGCCATGAATAAAGTCTTGAAGGATTGCATTCCGGACATCACGATGCCATTCTTGGATGATATTCCGATAAAAGGATGTTCGGATGAGGAGAAAGATGAATCAAAAGATAAGGAAGGTTGTAGAAAGTTCGTTGCGGATCATATGAAAGATTGCGAGAAGGTGCTTCAAAGGCTCGAAGACGCGAATTTGACATTTTCGGGAGAAAAATCCGCATTCAGGCAACCGGAGATCTTGGTGGTAGGTCACTTGTGTGGAGCATACGGCCGGAAGCCCTCGCCATCCAAAGTGAACGCAATCCAAGACATGAAAGAAGAATGCGAAAACCAAACGGAGGTTCGAAGGTTCCTTGGAGCGTGCGCGTTTTATCATATATGGATTCCTCACTACGCTCATGTCGCCGAACCGTTATATGAACTACTAAAGAAAAGAATAAAGTTCGAATGGCGAGACGAGCACACAGAGGCGATGCGAAGATTAAAGAAACTGCTTCTTGAAGCTCCGGCACTAAGGAAGGCCGACTATGCCGAAGGGAAGCCAATTTACGTGACCGTAGATATGAGCCCAACCGGAATCGGGTGGGTCATCAATCAAGAAGGTGAAGATAATGTGCAATATGCCGTCCGGTTCGGAGCAAAGGTTCTCAGCGAACTGCAACAAAGATATGCCCAAGTCAAGCGGGAACTTTGGGGTATTGTGTCGGCAGTGAAGACGGACAAAGATTACCTGATCGGGTCAGAAGTGATAATAGAGACAGATTGTCTCCCAATTCTCGGAATGGTCTCGGGATGTGCGACCCCAGATCTTGCTATGTTAAGGTGGATCGCCTACATCAAGTCTTTAAACCCAGAAATCCGTCACATCGCAGGGAAGAAGAACGCCATGGCTGACATGCTATCGAGGGCAAGATTTTCAAACGGAAGTAACATGGTTTCGGAAGATGAAGATGTCGCCCTCGACTTCTTCAAGATGGCTCGATTGTCGGCGGAAGACCAGGACACGCAAACCCTCCACGCCTTCAACGAGAACGAGTACGAAGGAGAATGGTTACTCATCGGTAGATTCCTAAGAACATTGACGACAGATGCTTCGTTGACAAAGGAGGAGGCCCTACGAATCCGAAAGAAAGCTTACCAATACTTCTTGAAGGGAGGATTCCTTTGGCGACATCCAAAAAGAAGGACAGGAATACCACGTCGAGTGGTGGTAAAGAAAGAAGAGCAAGAGACGCTGATGACCGAATTCCACGAGAGTGCTTGGGCAGGTCATAGAGGAACATGGGCGACGTTCGAAAAGTTGAAGGAGAAGTACTGGTGGCCAAGCATGTACAAAGATGTACTCCATTTCGTGTCCACATGCGAAACTTGCCAAGTATATTCAAATATACGTCATCGTGATGAGTTAAAGCCGACATACCCACTCACCATTCACTTCAAATGGATGGTGGATCTGGTCTCGATGCCAATGGGAGTGGGACAAATGAAGTACTTAGCGCTCGCAAGGGAAGACTTGACAAATCAAGTGGAAGGACGAGCCTTGACAAATAAGACGACTTCAGCCGTTTGTAAATTTTTACTTGAAGATGTTGTTTGCCGATATGGATGTGTAGGGAAGATAGTGGCCGACCGAGGGGAGTTGGACGCGCATGAAGCGACGGAGCTCTTCAAAAGACTAGGCGTGAAGCTCTCCCTCACAACTGCCTACAATCCGGAAGCAAATGGGAAGATCGAGCGAGGGCATGGACCTATCGTTAAAGCCATCGTACGGGCATGCAACGGTCGAGTCGGGAATTGGCCACGACTATTACCCTATGCCTTGTGGGCCAATAGAACGACACATAGCTCGGTGACAGGGTATATGCCGACGGAGCTTATGTATGGACAAAAGCCGATTATGCCCATCGAAAGGACGATCGCCTCATGGGTAGCGATACCGTGGGAGAACGAGATGAGCCGAGAAGAGTTATTAGCGGCGCGGATAAGGCAACTTGAAAGAAGACCTGAAGATTTAGAAAAAGCGCGAAAGATGATGAAGGCAGCCCGAATAAAGAACAAAGTTCGGTTCGAGAACACGCATCGACTTCGTCCCAAGAAGATTGAAGAAGGGGATTGGGTTTTGGTCTACGACAGCACCCTTGACAATCAACATAGTACAACAAGGAAGTTCGCAAGAAGATGGTTCGGGCCGTATGTGGTGACAAGTGCCAACGATAATGCCACATACCACCTTGCGGAACTAGACGGATCAAGGTTGGCCGTACCCATTGCGGGAAAAAGAGTAAAGCTTTTCAAGAAAAGACAAGACAAGGATCCTGACCTCGATTACCTCGACGATGAACATAATAGGCCGGATGAAAATGAAGACATGGAGGAATCTAATTGATCATCGTAGCCGAAATCTCACTTCTTCTCTTCTTGGCACGTACCGGAGGACGTGCGGTTTGGTGGCGGTGGATGTCGTGAAGATTTTCGGCAATAGTGTGAAAATCCCATAAAACGTACAAAATCGAGTATGAATCATGTAATACAATAATTGTGAAGATAACATTTTTAAAATCTAAGTACAAAATGATGGAGGTTTCGAATGCACCTTATTACACGAGAAATGGACAACTAAATGTCAAGATATGAGGGTATAAAGTTTCTGAAAAGAAAAGAGAAAATTGTGAGATATCCCACATAGGCACGACAAATACGGCTCTCATCATATATAAGGTGGAGCAAAAGATACTATTTTTGTGTCTATGTGTGGAGCATAGAGAGTTCAAGGTAACTTGAACTTAGATTGGAGGTGGCTAGCTACTCGAAAAGGGTTTTGGCCAACCAAAACCAGACCGGCGATGGAGCCGGTGATCCGACGGCATCTGACCGCAATTCGGATGTGGCATCCGGCGGCGGCATCCGGCGGAGGCACCGGTATCCGGCGACGGTATCCGGCGAACCGACGACTAGATAAAATAAATATATAAAAATATATACATATACAAGGAGGGCAAGTATGGATTCGAACCTTGCACCTCCAAGTTAGGAGTCAAATGGCTTACCATTAAGCCATAGTATTTAGTTGAAATTATATTTCTATCATTGTACTTTTACATGTAAATTCTCATCCATGAGTGCTAAAATGAGTGACATGGTTAGCATGCACCACATGTAATACTTAAGCGCCAAATGGCAAACATGCAATTTATGCATGTCTTGTACCCTCACATGCATCATATGCATGAGAGCATTTATAAAAGAGGGAAGGGGGAGGAGAAAAACACGGTTTTTTTTGTATGAAAATTAAGAGGAAGAAATTCGTTATCAAATCAATTGTGTATCTCAACTTCTCTCTTTCCCAATCTATCTTAAGTACTTTCTCGCCAAAGCTTGTATCGACTCTAAATCCTTCCGGTCCAGAACCCCGGTGGTTCCGCCTCACGATCCGCGCGTAGTGACGGATCTTCACGACATAATAAAGTTACCAAATGATGTCGCGAAGATTCGCGCGTGCGTGTGCTACTCGAGCGACCACCGGGGTCTTGGACTGGGGAGGATGTTCACGGAATTATCGAAGAGATGACGATCAATGTAAGATTAGACGAAATTTGTTCACTTGAGAAGAAGAAAGATTGTACACTTGAGAAGTAGAAAAATATGAAGAAGATAAAGACAAATATAATTATATTGATGATAATGGTGTTGGTGATATCACATATTGAGCCCCCCATACACAAGCCCAACTAGAGGCTTTTATAGGTCTTTCCATGCTTGTGACATGCACAAAACCATGGGCTAAAACCATGGTTTTGTGCACACGGTTTTGCTTATGTCATGCACAAACCATGGGTTTAAAACCATGGTCTTGTGCACATGGTTTTCTATGGTTGTTTCGTCTATAATTTGTATATGAAAAGGAAATACATAAAATCTACACTATATGATAGTTGTCCTAGTGGTAAGGCAATTATCTTGTATCTTAGAGGTGCAAGGTTCAAACCTTGCTTGCACCCCTTTGTATGAACTCAAGTGCCACTAGGCCTTAGGAGGCTTATTTGCTAAGTGTATGTGCAATGTATCACATCCTTGGTTTATTCGTCTCACTCGGTTTCACACCGTAGCCGAAAATCGTCACGACATCCACCCCCACCAAACCCGCACATCCTCCGGTATGTGCCGAGAAAGGTGAAGAGGTGAGATCTTTGGCAACGGTGATCAACCGAGTTCCTCTGCACGCTCGTCGACCTCGTCTGACTTCGTCTTCCACTTCAAGTATGCGCAATCTTTCCAACCGAACCACCGTAGCCACCCGATCCACCATATCCGGCGCTCACACCTTCTTCCCCGATCGGTTGTAGTAGATCTACTAAACGATGTCGTCGATACGACCGCTCTTCCTTCGTCCATCGCGTTTTTCCTTCGATTGGGTTCCTGGCCACTCCTCGCGCTCACCGTCTTCAACCGGGTGTTGTGGATCGTTCGTGTCCATCTTCGATTATGCCAGGTTTGCCCTTCTCCGGATCGGTCTCCGCTGATCACTTCTTGGCTCGGTTGGCCTTCGTCTACATTCGCATTTCCCCGAGTCGGCCTCGACCGATTGATTCTGGCTGGGTCGACCCCCTTTTGGATTGGAATCGTTTGATCGATTTTCGCCGAATTAGGTTTCGGCCGGGTCGGCCCCGGTCGATCGGCTCCCATGTGGATCTTCCTTCGTTCGGGCCGGAATCTCGGCCGGATCGTCTTCCGGTCCGACCGGTTCTTGACTCTTCCTTCCTTCCCGCATGCAACCTCTCCATCGAACTCAACCGCAGCTTCATCCTTGGCCTGCTCGTCGGCCATATCCTTCCCTCCGTGTATGCTCGCCGCGAGCCATATTGTCTCCTCTTCGCCACGTCCTTTATCTTCGGTCTTATGTCGACACACGGTCTCGACTGTTGAAGTCTCCGGAACCGGTGTGAAGGAATCCCTTCGTTCATTTACCTTGTCTTCCTCATCACCCTTCCGGTCGTCCGCTTTTCCGTCGACACATTCCGTCTCTCCGGTCTCACGTTGGCGCACGTGCGCAACCGCCGAAGTCTCTAGAATAGGTGTGGGTATATCCTTTCTTCCTCGATCTTCTTCCTCCTTGTGTTGGGCCTTCATCTTCCCATCACCACCTTCCGTCTCTCCGGTCTCACATTGGCACATGAGTGCAACCGCCGAAGTCTCTGGAACAATCGTGGAGAAAGTCTTAACATGGCTATCCGTTGTCGACTCGTCCATAGCCACCTCCGACTCAATGTCGTTTGTCATGGCTACCTCCTCAATCTCTTCAGACTCAAACACTTTTTCTCCCTCAATCATGCAACCTTTTCTCATGCTTGCGCCGTCATCACCCGATGTTTCGTACACAATGCGTGTTCCGAAACATTTATCCTCCCTCGAAGTGGCGTTCGCCGTCCTTGAGTCATCAGCCTCCTCCTTGGCCGTCGTTTCTTCGTAAGACAAGAAGATGACTTGTTTCGCACCTTCTCTCTCGGTACCGTCATACCGAACCTGAGCCTTTGTATCAGCCACTTCATTAACCCGCATTTGTTGGGAGGTCTCTTCTTCCTCGATCACCATTCGCCTCGGTTTTGTCTCCCTTTTAAGCTTCATTTCTTTTGTTGGTGGCGCGTTGTTGCATCTCGTCCCTCTTCGATCGTCCCTCATGGGTCGTCTTGTTGTCGTCGATATTCTCGCTTGCCCCTTATCGTGTAGTCGGCATACACTTTCCACTTTGCTCCAATCCTCAATGAGGCCATTTGCACCATCATCTTCTTCGAGTTTGAGGCCGATCGCCATCCTTTCCATTCGATCGATTGACTTCACGAACATAAGGACCTTATCGACCCCCACCAATCTTTGTTCCCGCTCCGACAATTGAGAAAAATGATGCTCGAAGTCTACGAATGCTTGTGTCGCACCTTGGTGGGTCTTCGCTGATGTCACCCATTGGTCGAAGTTGCGTCGATCTCGTCCCTTCAGTCTCTCATAGCCATATTCCTCCAATAGAGCCTTCTCGAAAGTCGCCCACGAATCATGAGCTTCTAGAAGCTCTTTTACATCTTTGAAGATCGGTTGAGACACCACCCGACAAAAGTACTCTAGCCTCATAGCTTTGTCCACACCTCTTGAATCCATCTCCGCATTGTAGACTTTTAGGAAACTTTGGACTTCGGCACCGTTGAAATAGCTCATTCGTTCGACTACCTTGTCGACGGCTTGTTGGGCTTCATTTCTTCTTTTCCCTTCTCTCAGAAACTCCATCATCCTTTTTGACATTGCCTCCATGAGATATTCGCCATCCATCTTCGTCCTCCCCTGCTGCTCTTAACGTCGGGTTCACCAAATGATGTCGCGAAGATTCGCGCGTGCGTGTGCTACTCGAGCGACCACCGGGGTCTTGGACTGGGGAGGATGTTCACGGAATTATCGAAGAGATGACGATCAATGTAAGATTAGACGAAATTTGTTCACTTGAGAAGAAGAAAGATTGTACACTTGAGAAGTAGAAAAATATGAAGAAGATAAAGACAAATATAATTATATTGATGATAATGGTGTTGGTGATATCACATATTGAGCCCCCCATACACAAGCCCAACTAGAGGCTTTTATAGGTCTTTCCATGCTTGTGGCATGCACAAAACCATGGGCTAAAACCATGGTTTTGTGCACACGGTTTTGCTTATGTCATGCACAAACCATGGGTTTAAAACCATGGTCTTGTGCACATGGTTTTCTATGGTTGTTTCGTCTATAATTTGTATATGAAAAGGAAATACATAAAATCTACACTATATGATAGTTGTCCTAGTGGTAAGGCAATTATCTTGTATCTTAGAGGTGCAAGGTTCAAACCTTGCTTGCACCCCTTTGTATGAACTCAAGTGCCACTAGGCCTTAGGAGGCTTATTTGCTAAGTGTATGTGCAATGTTGCACATCCTTGGTTTATTCGTCTCACTCGGTTTCACACCGTAGCCGAAAATCGTCACGACAACGTCACGGGTAGAAATTGGACAGCTTGGAAATCGGCACAAGAGAGACTATCGGCGACCAAATTGGTTACACCTTTTTGATAGGAGAGGGTAAACTGATAATCTTGAAGTGCCAACGTCCATCGCAACAAGTGGCCCGGAGGATGAGGTAGATGAATAAGAGAAAGTAAGGGTCGGTGGTCATTCTCAACCGTAACATGCCCGCCATGAAGGTATGGGTGAAGACGCTGGAAAGACCAAACGATCCCAAGTAGTTCCTTCTCAGTGGTTGGTTCCATTCAGCCTGCGTGAGAGTTCAGCTAATGAAGGCGACCGCCTTCTCTTGCCCATGGCAATCAGTTTGCAGGAGGACGGCTCCTAACCCATGGTTAGAGGCATCTGTCTACGACGTAAACGGGTGGTCAAAGTTAGGATGGGCGAGCAAACCCTGATTCCTAGACCGTTTTTTTGAGGCGACGAAAGTTGTCTTCGCAAGCAGGATCCCAAACGAATGACACACCTTTCTTCAGGAGATGACAGAGGGGGGAAAGGGACCAAGGCGAGGTTCCCAAGTGGCAGTGTGGATAAGGATGTCGTCGAGATAAACGAGGAGGACGGCAAAGATGGAGTTTGCCATGCATTGGAATGTGCTGCCGGCATCAGACAAGCCAAACGGCATGTGGGTGAACTGGAACAGCCCACGTCTTGTGCAAAATGCGGTCTTGTAGGCATCAGACGGCTTTAAGGGGATCTGCCAATATCCTGAGGCTAAGTCAAGGGAGGTGAAATAACAGGAGCCCCTGAGCTGGTCCAAGAAGTCGTCCACGCGAGGGAGCGGGTAGAGGTCATGGATCGTCACTTTGTTGAGAGGCCTAAAGTTGATGTAGAAGTGGAAGGTGCCATCATCCTTCTTGACGAGGTAGGGTTCAAAAACCCAATCACCGGTGGAAGGAATGATAATACCTTTGGTGAGCATATCGGTGACAGCAGCATCGATGCGATCGTGGTCGAGGGGGGAACGTCGACGTGTAGCCATGCGAATGGGAGCGGCATCCCTAGTACGAATGACATGTTGTACCGGGAAAGAGACAGTACTGGCATGCGTGGGTTGGGGGGCTAGTGACGGAAAACGAGCTAACAATTGGAGTACGGAGATTAACCCTCCTTGGGACTGAGGCCCACCTAGACTTGGCTAACGTGGGGGACATGGGGGCTACCGTGTAGGAGGGGGATAGGGGGAGCTTGTGGGACAATTTGTTTGTGAGCATCGAAATCAATCATAGTATGACACTTGAGGAGCCAATTGCAACCTAAGGTGAGGGGGAAGAGTTGGTGGGGCAAGACATAAAAGTGGTGTGAGAATGTGAGAGTGCCTAAGGTAACAGTGCAGTGGGCTTGCGTGCGAGAGTGGTATAGATGTTGGTGATCGCCAAAAAGGACTTGGATGGAAGGAACGGTGGTTGTGGGGAGGTCTAATTGGTGAACTAAGGCAGTGCTAATTGTAGAGATACTACTACCAGAGTCTAATAGGATGGTGTGTGTGGAGTGATTAATGGTGGCGAGAGCAGTGCCTACCTGTGAACTAGAAGAGGCGGATGCTTGGACATCGGGGGCTGGCTCTTCCATCAGGACCCCAGGAGTTAGTTTCCCGGAAGGTCAACCAACGATGTTGCGTCAGCCATGGTTATCTGGCCTTGCTGCTTGTGAGATTGTTGCTGCAATTTCCGGCAATAATGTCGGACATGTCCATAATTGTGTCCTTGGGCATCGTGATTAGGAAGGTTTCGGCGAGTCTACATCTGCACGTTTTGGATGTCAATGTCCATGGGGGTCGCTCCTTGGTACTACGCACGCAAGTCCGTCGATGGTGGAGGGGGCTCTCGTGGTTGGGAGTCAGATAGCATACAAGCTTCGATGCGTTGGGCAATTAGGATCGCATCGTTGAAGATCTTGGGACCTTGGTCCCGGGCCCGGTGAGTGATGTCAGGGCGCAGACGGGGCCATAAGAAGAAAACCTTGACATGCTCGGGCATGGTTGGATCGGCACGAATGAGGAGTTGATTTAGGTGAACACCAAATTGGCCTACTGGTTCGTGTGCTTGTTGTTGCAACGTCTCGAGTTGTTGCACTGCCATTTGGGACGAATTTTGATGGGCGAAGTTTTGCACGAGGAGATCCCGGAGGATCACCCAGTTCTCCGTCACTTCGTTGGCTTGTTGCACGTACCAAGTGGCGGCACCATTTTCGAGCAAGGTGTGAACTTCCAAAGCCTTGCGCTCATCAGACCATTTGTGGTAACCTGAGATCATCTCAAAGTGATCCAACCATGCTAAGACGTCCTCAGATGGCAAGCCGGAGAAGGACTTTGGGCGAACCTTGGAAATTGGCCGATCTGGAGACCGATCGTTGGTAGTGGAGAGGAAGGAGAGCATAGCTTGGTTCGTGTGGCTGATTTGAAGCATGGAGTTGGAGAGGAGCTGGAGGAGTTGCTCCATTTGTAAAGGGGGTGGTCGTTCGTGAGGTTGCGAGAACGCAGGCTCCATCAAGGTATCGACGTTTGTGGCGACGGGAGGGAATTGGGATGCCATGAATGAGGTGGTAATGGCTAAAATTTTACCCTGCTTCTCCACCAATTATATGAAATCCACATAAAAGGAAACCAAACCAACTTGCCTAGCTTCTTACTTATCATTCAATTTGTCGTTCAACCAAACCAACCCTGGTTTGAGCTTTGTGGCTTGGTT